>NC_052327.1:31462789-31495289 GCF_016432855.1 Salvelinus namaycush
GGGTCAAAATCAATTATGGCCTATTGTATAGATAATCGAAAATGTATGCACTCGCTCTGGATAAGGGTGTCTGCTAAATTACAAACATTAAAAAAATGTAGAACAAAAATTAACTAAATGTTTAAGAGATCAGATTTTTGTTTAATAAATATTTTGCTACAATGACACACTTAGTTATCTACCCACCTCGTTCCTTTCTTTTAGCAAGTGCACGCAGTAAATACACCATCATGCTTTCGATATACATGTGTTTTCAGATTCCACAATGATTATTTAGTGGTGGACACTACATCACCACACTCCCTCTCTTGCTCTTGGTCCTCATCTTTGTAAGTCACCTTGATTTAGCACCTGTGTGTATTATCAGTTTCTTTATGAAAATATTTAACTCCAAACTCCATGACAGTAGCTAAAGCAAGGGGCTATCGCAGCACACAAGGGGCTATCGCAGCACACAAGTAGACTACAAATGCATGCTGGGCCGGGCATGCCCTGAGCTTGTGAAGTGAGCGCTACTGGAGTGCTACTGGAGCGAAATTGGAGCGGGTGAAAAGGCCAACTCTCCAGCCTTTGGGAATCTGGCTCCGCACTCCAGTCAAATCGGGCACGCTCCGCACCTCGCTCCGGTCCAGCTCTGCTCCGCTCACATACTCTGGTTCCAATCCAGCGATAGAAAGTTGTTTCTACCCCAAACCTTAACCCTTACCTTAACCATTCGCAGTTAATGCATAACCTTAAGACTTCTGAGTTAATGCCTAAACTTAACCCTAACCTTAAAAGTTTGGAGTTAATGCCTAAACTTAACCATAATCACTTTTGAAATTTGACACTTGGAACTACTTCGAAATGTGACGTTTGAGAAACATAGATGAACGTCTAATTCTGACTTGAGACTGTGAGAGCTAGTTGTACTGCCTCAGCTCTGATTCCTGTTTGTCTAAACAGGGATGATATGGTGTATCTCTGCCAATTTGGGGATACATTCCATTTAACTCTCTCTCTTTCTCTCTCTCTCTCTCTCTCTCTCTCTCTCTCTCTCTCTCTCTCTCTCTCTCTCTCTCTCTCTCTCTCTCTCTCTCTCTCTCTTTCTCTCTCTCTCTCTTTCTCTCTCTCTCTCTCTCTCTCTCCCTCTCTCTCTCTCTCCCTCTCTCTCTTTTGCTTTCTATCTAACTTGGTAACTTGGATAAATGTTTTCTGTTATAGAATGTGTATGTAGAATGAATCACATTCATTAATTTAGTCTGACATTATTTATGTTCAACCTAGACAGGTTGATGTATGTTATCTGTGTGTGTGTGTGGGGGGGGGGGGGGGGCAGAGAGAGAGTGAGAGAGGGAGGAGAGAGAGGGAGGTAGTGAAAGAGAGACGGTGAGAGAGGGGAGGATCTGCATTCTGAAACCTTCATTTGTGATTGGTTAGTTAATCATTAACAAGATGGAATATGTGGGATGTATCACTGCAAGGAAATACCGAACGTTATGAGAGGACACTGCAGTGTTATTAGTTACTCAGCCCTACAGGTCTCTCCCCTTGTGTCACCCTTAGTCTCACCCCTAGTGTCACCTCTGAACCTCTACTGACTAAACAATAACCAATAAGTCAATGTCCTCTCACCGTAGGCTGCCCCTAAACACTTTGCTGTACTCTCTATCCATCCGTCCTGTCTAACGGCAGTATTATTGGTATAAACTTGGTCTTAACAGCTCTCTGAGACTGGGCCATCAGCCTAATGCAGAACCATGGGCTAGAATCATTTTGGCATTTAGGTACAGATACCATATCTTAATTTGATCATCATGTTGTTGCAGGAATTGTAATGCAAACTTGTAGTTATTTCAAGTTTTAAAAGGCTTCTAAATGTTGTAATTTTCATAAAGAATTTTTAGACATTTATCAACCCCTACAAAAAAGGTTGATTAATTATAATCCACATAATAATTCACATTTCCTGTTGCTGCAGTATTATTTTCCTGCTGTTGCAAACTGGCTCAAATTTAAGCCCTACATCTATACATAATGAAAAGAGTTTAGCATGAGAAAGAAAGAGACAGATAGAGAAGGAGAGCGGGAGAGAAGCGAGGAGAGAGACTTTAGAAAGAAGGATGGATGTGTGAAAGAAAGAGACAGATAGAGAAGGAGAGCGGGAGAGAAGTGAGGAGAGAGAGACTTTAGAAAGAAGGATGGATGTGTGAAAGAAAGAGACAGATAGAGAAGGAGAGCGGGAGAGAAGCGAGGAGAGAGAGACTTTAGAAAGGAGGATGGATGTGTGAAAGAAAGAGACAGATAGAGAAGGAGAGCGGGAGAGAAGCGAGGAGAGAGAGACTTTAGAAAGGAGGATGGATGTGTGAAAGAAAGAGACAGATAGAGAAGGAGAGCGGGAGAGAAGCGAGGAGAGAGAGACTTTAGAAAGGAGGATGGATGTGTGAAAGAAAGAGACAGATAGAGAAGGAGAGCGGAGAGAAGCGAGGAGAGAGAGACTTTAGAAAGGAGGATGGATGTGTGAAAGAAAGAGACAGATAGAGAAGGAGAGCGGGAGAGAAGCGAGGAGAGAGAGACTTTAGAAAGGAGGATGGATGTGTGAAAGAAAGAGACAGATAGAGAAGGAGAGCGGGAGAGAAGCGAGGAGAGAGAGACTTTAGAAAGGAGGATGGATGTGTGAAAGAAAGAGACAGATAGAGAAGGAGAGCGGGAGAGAAGCGAGGAGAGAGAGACTTTAGAAAGGAGGATGGATGTGTGAAAGAAAGAGACAGATAGAGAAGGAGAGCGGGAGAGAAGCGAGGAGAGAGAGACTTTAGAAAGGAGGATGGATGTGTGAAAGAAAGAGACAGATAGAGAAGGAGAGCGGGAGAGAAGCGAGGAAGAGAGACTTTAGAAAGGAGGATGGATGTGTGAAAGAAAGAGACAGATAGAGAAGGAGAGCGGGAGAGAAGCGAGGAGAGAGAGACTTTAGAAAGGAGGATGGATGTGTGAAAGAAAGAGACAGATAGAGAAGGAGAGCGGGAGAGAAGCGAGGAGAGAGAGACTTTAGAAAGGAGGATGGATGTGTGAAAGAAAGAGACAGATAGAGAAGGAGAGCGGGAGAGAAGCGAGGAGAGAGAGACTTTAGAAAGGAGGATGGATGTGTGAAAGAAAGAGACAGATAGAGAAGGAGAGCGGGAGAGAAGCGAGGAGAGAGAGACTTTAGAAAGGAGGATGGATGTGTGAAAGAAAGAGACAGATAGAGAAGGAGAGCGGGAGAGAAGCGAGGAGAGAGAGACTTTAGAAAGGAGGATGGATGTGTGAAAGAAAGAGACAGATAGAGAAGGAGAGCGGGAGAGAAGCGAGGAGAGAGAGACTTTAGAAAGGAGGATGGATGTGTGAAAGAAAGAGACAGATAGAGAAGGAGAGCAGGGAGAGAAGCGAGGAGAGAGAGACTTTAGAAAGGAGGATGGATGTGTGAAAGAAAGAGACAGATAGAGAAGGAGAGCGGGAGAGAAGCGAGGAGAGAGAGACTTTAGAAAGGAGGATGGATGTGTGAAAGAAAGAGACAGATAGAGAAGGAGAGCTGGAGAGAAGCGAGGAGAGAGAGACTTTAGAAAGGAGGATGGATGTGTGAAAGAAAGAGACAGATAGAAAAGGAGAGCGGGAGAGAAGCGAGGAGAGAGAGACTTTAGAAAGGAGGATGGATGTGTGAAAGAAAGAGACAGATAGAGAAGGAGAGCGGGAGAGAAGCGAGGAGAGAGAGACTTTAGAAAGGAGGATGGATGTGTGAAAGACGACGGCTGGTTTTGTTGGCCTGACCTTTTGTTTTGGTTAAACAGATGTAGATGGACACAATAGGAGAGGCAGGGACAGGCAACAGCTGATGTAGGCCTGGTACAGAGAACAGCATGCCTATAGGGTACCATGTAGAAACAGCTGAATACTCTCTCACACACACACACACACACACACACACACACACACACACACACACACACACACACACACACACACACACACACACACACACACACACACACACACACACACACACACACACACACACACACACACACAGGAATAGAGAGAGGATGCGAGAGGTAGAAAGAGAGGAAGAGAGAGAAGAGAGAGACCTCCCTTAACTCTTTAACTCCTGACATTGCTTTCCTCCTCCTTTCAGGACGGTTGAGGAACAGTAGCAGAAGAGAGAAGAAAACATCTCTCATCATGAAGACTGGAGGAACAAATCCTGATCCTTGGGAGAGGAGCCAGGGTGAGAGGCTGTTCGGGAGAAGTCAGGGGAGGATTAGGCTGTCTCTAGCCCACCCAGGGCTGCTGCTTCTGGGGATAATACTGCTAGTCCTCCTGCCCTCTGAAGAAAGTGTCAAACAGAATGTACCCAGAGTCAAACTCAGCTACAAAGGTAAGAGACTAGGATATATGGTACAATAATGACATGCTAATGCACTGATGGCCGAGTGATGGCTATTATTTAGGACAAATTAAAGAATCATGTTTAATATGTGACTTAACCACATGAATTTGATTCTGCTAGTTTTAATAGATGCTTTAGCTGGGAGGATGAACTAGCTACGACCCACAAGCAGGTCCTCCATGTTGGGTACCAGCGGTCTAACTTTAGGTTGGCATGGGTTGTTGGTCGTGTGCTTTAACCAAGAAATTACCGCCACATCTACAAAGTCATAATATGATATCTACAACAGAGGTAGAACATAATACTGTATATGCAGCAGTGCAACACACACAACAGCTATTTCTCTATCATCGTGCCAGCTACTTCAACTACTCCTCTATGTTAACACCAGCTACCTGCAGTATTTTCTATCCTCAGCTGCGGTGAATTACCCATAAATGAGCCGTTCTCTGGCCCACTGTCCAGATGATTGTTCTGACTTCTAGCTCTCTCTTCTTCCCTTTCTTTTCGTTGTCTTTCTTCAGCTTTCTTTTCGGCTCCTGTGAGTTCGACCATAGGGATCACAACTGTTATCAGAACACACATACACACATACAACACATAAAAGCTCCATTGGTCACTGTGTTAATAGATATGAGGCGTGATATATCACTTGAAAACAGAGAGAGTGATGTCAGGGGTCCATACTGTTGGGTTGTGTTTATCATGTTATACAACTACAATAACTCTACATACACTCTTTTTAGCCTCCACAGTGTTCACCATTTTAGTCTCTTCAGTAAGGTAAATGTAATTTCCACCCTGTTAACATGTTAAATCTCTGAAGCAGTTATAGTGAAAGGTGATGAATATGCAAACATTTAATTAGTTTTAAATACATATGTACTTCATAGAGTTCTATATTTATACAGAAATAAGAATTAGTATGCGTATATCATGAAGGTCTTCAGTGAAGTATGCAGCTCAGCTGGGTCTGGGTCTGGGTCTGGGTCTGGGTCTGGGCCTGGGTCTGGGCCTGGGCCTGGGCCTGGGTCTGGGTCTGGGGTAGCTGTGGTCCTCTGTGTGTGTCAGTGTGTTTAGCGTTGGGTAAACTAGAGACTGTGTTTGTTTTGAGCTATGGCTCCTTAAAAACCCATTTTAGCTCCAAAGCAAAAATAACATTTGAACTCTAACAAAAACCCTACAGTAGCGCAAACTCCCAAACCACTCATACAACCTCATTACAAGCTTTCCTCTAACGCCCTGGTGTCTGTGCAACCCCACTGCAACCCCCCTGCAACCCCTACTTCAACCCCTAATTCAACCCCACTGCAACCCCTACATCAACCCCACTGCAACCCCTACTTCAACCCTACTTCAACCCTACTTCAACCTCTACTTCAACCCCACTGCAACCCCTACATCAAACCCACTGCAACCCCACAGCAACCCCTACTTCAACCCTACTTCAACCCGTACTTCAACCCCACTGCAACCCCTACATCAACCCCACTGCAACCCCACAGCAACCCCTACTTCAACCCCACTGCAACCTCACTGCAACCCCTACTTCAACCCCACTGCAACCCCTACTTCAACCCCACTGCAACCCCTACTTCAACCCCTACTTCAACCCCACTGCAACCCCTACTTCAACCCCTACTTCAACCCCTACTTCAACCCCACTGCAACCCTACTTCAACCCCACTGCAACCCCTACTTCAACCCCACTTCAACCCCTACTTCAATCCCTACTTCAACCCCACTGCAACCACTACTTCAACCCCTACTTCAACCCCACTGCAACCCCTACTTCAACCCCACTGCAACCCCACTGAAACCCCTACTTCAACCCCTACTTCAACCCCACTGCAACCCTACTTCAACCCCACTGCAACCCCTACTTCAACCCCACTTCAACCCCTACTTCAATCCCTACTTCAACCCCACTGCAACCACTACTTCAACCCCTACTTCAACCCCACTGCAACCCCTACTTCAACCCCACTGCAACCCCACTGAAACCCCTACTTCAACCCCTACTTCAACCCCACTGCAACCCCTACTTCAACCCCACTGCAACCCCTACTTCAACCCCTACTTCAACCCCACTGCAACCCCTACTTCAACCCCACTGCAACCCCACTGCAATCCCTACTTCAACCCCACTGCAACCCCACTGCAACCCCTACTTCAACCCCACTTCAACCCCACTTCAACCCCACTGCAACCCCTACTTCAACCCCTACTTCAACCCTACTTCAACCCCACTGCAACCCCACTGCAACCCCTACTTCAACCCCACTGCAACCCCACTGCAACCCCTACTTCAACCCCACTGCAACCCCACTGCAATCCCTACTTCAACCCCACTGCAACCCCACTGCAACCCCTACTTCAACCCCTACTTCAACCCCTACTTCAACCCCACTGCAACCCCACTGCAACCCCTACTTCAACCCCACTGCAACCCCACTGCAACCCCTACTTCAACCCCACTGCAACCCCACTGCAACCCCTACTTCAACCCCTACTTCAACCCCTACTTCAACCCCACTGCAACCCCACTGCAACCCCTACTTTAACCCCACTGCAACCCCACTGCAATCCCTACTTCAACCCCACTGCAACCCCACTGCAACCCCTACTTCAACCCCACTGCAACCCCACTGCAACCCCTACTTCAACCCCACTTCAACCCCTACATCAAACCCACTGCAACCCCTACTTCAACCCCACTGCAACCCCACTGCAACCCCTACTTCAACCCCACTGCAAGCCCACTGCAACCCCTACTTCAACCCCACTGCAACCCCTACATCAACCCCACTGCAACCCCACAGCAACCCCCACTGCAACCCCACTTCAACCCCACTGCAACCCCACTGCAACCCCTACTTCAACCCCTACTTCAACCCCACTGCAACCCCACTGCAACCCCTACTTCAACCCCACTGCAACCCCACTGCAACCCCTACTTCAACCCCACTGCAACCCCACTGCAACCCTTACTTCAACCCCTACTTCAACCCCTACTTCAACCCCACTGCAACCCCACTGCAACCCCTACTTCAACCCCACTGCAACCCCACTGCAATCCCTACTTCAACCCCACTGCAACCCCACTGCAACCCCTACTTCAACCCCACTTCAACCCCACTGCAACCCCTACTGCAACCCCTACTTCAACCCCACTGCAACCCCACTGCAACCCCTACTTCAACCCCTACTTCAACCCCACTTCAACCCCTACTTCAACCCCTACTTTAACCCCTACATCAAACCCACTGCAACCCCTACTTCAACCCCACTGCAACCCCACTGCAACCCCTACTTCAACCCCACTGCAAGCCCACTGCAACCCCTACTTCAACCCCACTGCAACCCATACTTCAACCCTGACCACCAAACCCTGATCTAACTCATAACCCCTAAACCCCCAACACAAATTCATCACTCACAATTTCACATTCACTACTCTAACCCCTATACAAACCCCCTCACCCCAATTCCAACTCTCACCCCCTAACCTCCTGCCCTGGCCGAGTCTCTTACAAACCCAGCATGGCTGAAAATATATGCTCCTTTACATGTAGATAGTTTACAACATAAATACATTGTAGTACATACATTGAGTAGGAATAATAACTGCCTTAATAAACACTATTTATGTAGGAAATTGGCCTGTAGAAATATGAATGTTCAGCTCTGCAGCTTGCATTGTTTCATTCCAGTTGAAAACATGAGCCATATTTTTATTTAACTAGGCAAGTCAGTTAAGAACAAATTCTTATTTACAGTGACGTCCTAGGAACAGTGGGTTAACTGCCTTGTTCAGGCACAGAACAACAGATTTTTACCTTGTCAGCTCGGGGAATTCGATCTAGCAACCTTTCGGTTACTGGCCCAACGCTCTAACCACTAAGCTACCTGTCACCCCATATAATTCAGCATAACTAATATATTACAGTCATTTGTTTATTGGACCAAAATGCTCACGTTAAATCCATTTATGATTATCATGAAGCATCACTTGTGTGTCCCAATCTTCATATTACTTTCGCTTTGGTCTTCCAACAACATGTGGGAGGAAACAGCACAATAGCTGCTCTAACTGCTGTGTGAATAGAATATATTCAGTAACCGGTATCACCGTTATTGCCCCTGTCTGCACTAATAATCAGATGCGCTCATAAATGTGCTGATACTCACGGAATAGTTTAGAGATCTCAAGTTATGACACTGCGTGCATTTCATCAGATGCTAAATAATGCGCTACTCTGGTTATTTTCCTTTGTTTGGTCCGGACATGTGTTCTCACCAGCAGCAAACCGCACCGTGGTACGAATTTAATCGGACCGAGACCACCCTTTTTGAGCGAACCACGGTGCATTGTTTAGTGTGCTCCCGAGTGAGGATAGAATGTGAGGATAGAATGTTCTTACCAGTCCAAACGAACAGAACTAATGGGGTAAATGCACCAGAGTTCCGAAAACCACACCTGAAAGCCATCTGAGAGTGTATTAACCTCTCTGCCCTCAGGCTTTGGGGTGTCAGTACAGCTCCATGTTAGGTTGCCTCTGTCAAGAGGAGTGAAGGATGAAATCCATCAAAGCAAAATCATTACTGATTGAACTCACACTTCAAAAACAACATCACCCCCTCTCTGAAAACACAGTTGGTAAAGTCAAATTCCATCAAAGTCAATCATATCCGATTGAATGCACTCCTCCAAAGCATCGTCATCCCTTCATGATCACACGCTTCAAACACACACCTCATCCCTGTCTTAATGAACTGGATTTCAGAAAGCTGATTCTCAGTGAACTTTCCTCTCAATAACCATCAGCCAATGTTTCACCTCTACTCTAACAGAGGTGAAAGAGTTCAGGATTTTCCAAGAGGGAGAACAATCATTCAAGGTCCTCTGATATGCCAGCCCTAGCTCTAGTGCTCTGAAACCTCTCTCTCAGTGTCTGTGCGGATCCATCATAAAAATATACTGTATGGCTACAGTACGGCTCCCGTCCAATGACACACAGCAAAATGATCCAAAGATAATCTTAATATTATCACAGCAGACTTTGTTATTGTTTTTGTGTGTATTTCCAAAAACCTGACATGAGCTGTGACGACAGAATGAGGGTAAATGTGCTACTGTCATACTAGTGGCTCCTTGCCAATGTACAAGAGGGACAGTTTGGCTATAATGTAACATTATAGGATAATATATTAGGATAATAGGATAATATATTAGGACAGTTTAGTTTATGAAATAATATCGGATATATTCTACAGAGTTAATCTGACTGGCTCTCTCTATTAACTCATGTCAATCAGTTCCATAACCTACATTCTGACCCAGAACAGGACAAGCACTTTTCTTTATAGCTAGGAATTCTATGTAACTGTAAAGCCACGTTCTCCATCTCTCTTCGCTAGAGGAACACTTCCATGTCTGGAATTGTCTGAGCCACGCTTTAGCTAATTCCTTTCTCTTGCATAGTTTGATGGGTCGATGGCTCTCTGATATTTTCACAGTGTTCCTATACAGTATAGCGGGAGTGTTAACCCTTACGCTAGTGATGACATTCCTATCTGTCAAAAGTGTATAGAGGATGAGACAGTCGCAGGTTTAGAACTACTACATTTATTAAAGCACAAAATATATATACTGTATATAAGCGGGATGAAACCCAAAGTGCAAAATAATAAAGTACTGAGGAAAACAAGCAACATTTACAATTACCGAAAAAGACAAATGACAGAGGGAGTATATACAGTATACAGTGATAGAGTGGGGATTGGAACCAGGTGTGTGTAATGATGAAGTTACAAGTCCGGGGTTGATGAGTGAAGGGCGTTTGCCAGCAGCAGGTTCGGCAGCAGCTGGAAGGCCGGCGTCGCTGATCTACTGAGCTGCATAGGAGTGGGAGCGGAGCCAAAGCGAAGACTGGTGTGACACTAATTAAAAATAATGTTTAACATGGCATTGATTTAGTTTTACTAAAGATTTTAAGGTTTTAACGCCATGATCTAATTAACTTCAGATTCTCTACAGACTATCTACAGACTGTAAGTAAGATTTAAACTAACTATCTGCTAACCTTAACCTTAACGCAGATCCTTAACCTTAACCCTTATCCTTAACCCTTATCCTAACCCTTATCCTAACCCTAGCCTTAACCCTTAGTTAACCCTTATTCTAAACCTAACCCTAACCTTAGCAAGCCGTTGCTTATCAACATATAGTTTGTTGATAGTATGACCATCTGTAGACATCTACAGATGGATCATCCGGACTCTCCAAATAAAGTGTGACCAAACTATTCTGTCACTGTTGATTCCCATCCTCAGAAAACTGGATAGGGAGGAGAGAATAGGAAGAATTTTAGTCACCATAGTTACCACACCCTGGGCTGTGGCACTGTAGCTGTCACACGCACACGCACACACACACACACACACCAGTCCATCAGTGGGGTTATCTTAAGGCCTAATGCTAGCCGCTGACCAGCGTGATATGCTATCTAACTCAAATAAACCAGTAATCAGGGGCTGCTGAATGGGGCTGAGGGCTCACCTCCCTGGGGAGTGACTGCAGAGAGAGGGGGGGGGCATGACTGGAGCCCAGCGCGCTAAGCTAAGTGCTAACAGTGATGCTAAGCAGGGTCTATCCCTGGGTTCCCATTGCTGTGTGTTTACAGTGCAGATTACAGAGTTAACCAAGGGCTAGCACGGCCGACCTCTCGGTAGGTTTAGTGTTGAGAGGGCATAGGGGCTCTGCATGCGTGTGTGTGTGTGTTTGTGAGAAATAGAGAGAAAGAGATAAATGAGTGTGTGAGTGTGTAGGAGGAGGTATTAGGGGTTGAGGGAGGGGTCTAAAACTTTAAATATTGGTTGTGAGTAACCCCCCCCCCCCCACACACACACACACACACTGAGATCTCTGGAGTCACCAGCCTTCATTCACCCAGCATAGAAACAAAGTCAACATCACCTCTATGTGGGGGAGTCAGGGGTGAGGTAGGGTGTGTGTGTGTGTGTGTGTGTGTGTGTGTGTGTGTGTGTGTGTGTGTGTGTGTGTGTGTGTGTGTGTGTGTGTGTGTGTGTGTGTGTGTGTGTGTGTGTGTGTGCTCGCGCGTGTGTGTGTGTGTGTGCGTGCGTGAGCGTGTGTGCTTGAGTCTGGGTCAGGTAAGAGAAGTAAAGTACCATGTTACCTACGGTGGTTTTGGGAAACTCACCCAAATCAATTACTCCGAACAAGAAAAGTACTCTCCTCCCAAACTTGATTTCTTGAAATATTTAGTCAATGTATGTGCTGCATAAAATAACGTTTGAATGGACATGAAAACATGCATAAATACCTCTCACTGGTCTGTCGTTGACACTCAGCCCTCATTTTATTTATTTTATTGTTTTTCACTCAAGAAAAAGTATTAATGGATGAGCAAGAGATATTCAAGGTTGACTTAGGGGTGGAGGGCAGGCGCTAAGGTGTATGGATTACGCCACATGCACACAGGTTATTACCGTACTGTACATTTTACTTAGTCTTCACAATCCATGGGCCGCATCACAACAAAATGAATCAGGCTACACGTTAGCAACTTCTTCGGTGGTTTACTACTGGTACCACACGGTAAAGCAACACACAAGTTTTAAAAATCCAACACATGCGGCACACTGCACGCTAGTCCGGCAGATGAGTCGCAGCAGTGCTGATTGCCTCCCAATTAAATAAATGGATTTATGCCGTACAGTTTGACACAACCGGTGTGCACGAGGGATTAGTGTATGGAATTATTGGAGCTATTCCCCCCCTGTACTCAAACTGTAACGTTGATCAGGGTTCAATCTGATCCTAGTCTTGACAGATATGTGACATCAGTTCAACAGTCAGGTTTAACCATCTGGAGGTTGAGTGAAGATGTCAGGGATCTATGACAATGGTGATAGTGGGTTATTGATGATGCTGCAGGTATGGAGTTGAATGAGGACAAACCCACTGACTCTTCCTCATCTGATCTCCATCTACAGCCAGTCAATAACTCTGTGGGTTGAGCCTGGCATCTTTAACACTGTCACCGTACGAAGATAATACCCACTGTTATCTGAGTATGCCTTATTGTAATGTAAGTGTAGCATGCCCATGCATTAACATCTCTCAGTCTGTAGTCTACAGTCTATGTGGGTGTGTGTACACACATAGACACACACACACACACACACACACACACACACACACACACACACACACACACACACACACACACACACACACACACACACACACACACACACAATGCATTAGAAGGATTTTCAGTCTCCCCATCCAGTTAAGGTGTTGAACCGTGAGACAAGAGCAACAAACCAAACTTTTTCCATGCATCAGAATGTGTGTATCTAAGTCTGCTCTCTCTCTCTCTCTCTCTCTCTCTCTCTCTCTCTCTCTCTCTCTCTCTCTCTCTCTCTCTCTCTCTCTCTCTCTCTCTCTCTCTCTCTCTCTCTCTCTCTCTCTCTCTCTCTCTCTCTCTCTCTCTCTCTCTCTCTCTCTCTCTCTCTCTCTCTCTCTCTCTCTCTCTCTCTCTCTCTCTCTCTCTCTCTCTCTCTCTCTCTCTCTCTCTCTCTCTCTCTCAGAGCTGGTCCAGGGTGGTAGTGTATCAGTGTTCCTGAGTCCTACTGATGGTCTCCATTCCCACGCTGTGTTGTTGGATGAGGAGAGAGGCAGGCTGCTGCTGGGAACCAAAGACTCAGTCTACCTACTGGACCCTGACAACCTCAGCAGAGCCCCCAGGAAGGTCTGCTTAAGTTACACCAGCAACACTCCTGGAGAACCATTGACTTTATTATGCAGGGAGTTTGGGGGAGATATCTTTATCCAAATAGCTTAATACAGTACATGGAATTGTGTGGGGAAGGACAATTGAGAGCTTGGGAATATAATGTTCTATCTGCAAAAAGATGATTCTGAGATAATTGGCTTTAAAGTTCCAAAACCTCGTTAGTTTGAATCGTGTCAGCAATTTTTATCTTGCATTCTTTTGAACTTAACAACATTGAGTTTGGGTATTTCGAGTACTATATAGGTAGAGAACAATAAACAGAACAAGGCAACTTTAACTCAATATTGACAAAAATGTAGATAGAAATGTATAGTCCCAAGCTCTCGCAATATGAAAAGAACATATCTAAGCCAGCACAGTATAATTTGGATCACCACGGTAATGTGAAAAAGGTATGAGCTGCACATATAGGAAACAGCCTTAGAATCTCTCCCCAGAACTCAAGTGTTAACAGTTGACTAGCTATTACCCCCTGCAGACACAAACTGCCACATCTCAGACCTGCCACACCTCAGACCTGCCACACCTTACCCACTTTCCAATAAGCTCACACGTATGTTCCATGGAATCATTACTAGATACTAGATTTAGTTTCCCATCATTATATCTGTCATTTAAACAATCATTTAAACAACTAGCCAACCTGACTGTGCTTGTGCTGCATATTTTCCACCTGACTACTGACACAGCTATGTGGAGTGGATCTGGGAGGAATGCAGCCTAATCAGTGATGTATTGTAGTTGTGGGAAGAGTTTGTAGAGTGGATGGAATAATCAACAGTCAAGTGACGTGGTGCACTATGTTGTCTATCAGACTGTATATCTACTGACCTTGACTTTGACCTAGAATAAGACCACACACATGCATGCACGCTCACACACACGTGCACACGCACACACACACATACACACACACACACACACACACACACACACACACACACACACACACACACACACACACACACACACACACACACACACACACACACACACACACACACACACACACACACACACACACAGCTGCAGTTGGTAAACCCATACATCAGAGGTTGTAGAAGTGAGTGTGTGTTTATGGAGCTGTGGTTGGTCCCTGCGCCAGACATTTGAGTTTATTTGATCTTAATCTCGTTGATGTAAGTCTGAGTGCTGCTCTCTAAATGTTGCCTTTCTGGTTATTGATACTGATGCTGACTAGATAGTTAGACTAGAGTCTTCTGTGTGTAGAGCTGTGTGGATATATCCATGCATAAGATAAATAGACAGAAATTAGACACACTCAGACAGACAAATGGAGTGCACATTCATAGGTGTGTCTAATTTTCTTGAGTCTGTAACACATTATCCTACTGTCCTATTTCAGCTGGTAAAAATATGATATTTACAACTATGGCTACATTGACATTTTACCATGGGTACAATGGAACTCAACATAATCCTTACTTACCTGATACAAAATGGTACCTGTTGCAAAAATGGTACTTATTTCAATGAATCTCAAACAAAACAAGTAATCACATGATATGCCAAGTTCTAAGTAAATTCCAGGTATATTTCAGATTGTGAGATCAGGTGTGACCCAATCCTCCCGTTGTGAAACCAATGCATTGATTGATTGGTGGTATAGGATTTATGTTGATGGGGTTTCTCAAATCCAGCTCATGCCAAAATCCTCTCACGTGCCCAGACCTATACTGTACTATACTGTACTGTAATGTACTGTGTACTCAGTATGTCAAATCATAAGACATAAGACTTTTTGTATGAATTACATGCTGCTGGGCAATAGTATGGAATCTTAATACACTGATGCGTGTGTATGGGTGTGTATGGGTGTGTATGCGTGTGTATGGGTGTGTATGGGTGTGTATTGGTGTGTATGCGTGTGTATGAGTGTGTATGCGTGTGTATGGGTGTGTATGGGTGTGTATGCGTGTGTATGGGTGTGTATGCGTGTGTATGGGTGTGTATGGGTGTGTATGCGTGTGTATGGGTGTGTATGGGTGTATATGGGTGTGTATGGGTGTGTATGCGTGTGTATGCATGTGTATGGGTTTGTATGGGTGTGTATGCGTGTGTATGGGTGTGTATGCGTGTGTATGGGTGTGTATGGGTGTGTATGGGTGTGTATGGGTGTGTATGCGTGTATGCGTGTGTATGGGTGTGTGGAGTCTGTGCAACCCCAGCGATAGCTCTCCTTGGTAGTGGGTTGGGGTGAACACGCTAAGAATATAAGCCAGTTATAACACGTGTGACCATCGGGTAGCCTACATACAAAGCACACAGAACATTATCCCCCTTTACACATTAAGATCACTGTTAAGACAGGCTGATTCCTGTCTAGGGTTTAATAGCAGGGACCGTCACCGAGATTTACCGCCATATCCTCCCCAAACCCATTCTCTTTCCTGAGCTAACTAATGGCGAGAAACCAGTCAATTATAATAAATGATTTATATGAAATGCGTGACGTGAAATAGAACTATTAAATTAAATGATATGCGATGTCTAAATATGACTTATCTACTGCCCTCTCCTCTGATATCTCCATGATCAATCATCAATACTCAGAGTGTGTGAGTGAGTGTGTGTGCTGTAGCACCCTACAGGATTTAGACCTTACACAAAGTCGCCATGAATTCAAAGTGCTGCATGCAACGGGTTCTCCTACCATGCCATTGCAAACAGCAAGTAGGCCTACAGGCTACATCAAATCAACGCTAAAAAGATGGCCATAGCCTGCCTCCCCAAGAATCTCACGAACATATCATAACTGGGGAGAGTATATGCCGAGAAAGAGAGGAGCAAATCAGCCTAGATGCATAAATACAAAATATGCACATGTGACATATCAACTCTGGCTTCATTCATAGACCAAATTAGACCAGTCACCACAACCCTAGCAGCCTACCATATTTACTCAACAAAAAGCCCACAATCGAAAACATCCGTTAGGCTACTTGTATGGCTTCTATAAATGTTATTGCTTACTATAACACGACCTCTCGATGCAGTTACGGTAAACAATCTCCATCCTCAATCTCCATCTCACATTCAAATCTCCAAACTAACGCGTGGCACTGACAGAGGCTTAAAATATAAACTGTTGCTAATTACAAAATGGCTTATACACAGTGTACACAAAAGTGCTCGAGCAATAGACATTTGCAACATTGTTTCATTATGTTACGCTAACAAAAGCGAGCGCAGGGCTTACTGGTCAGATTCGTAGGGCAATTGATCAACGGTGCTGAGTCTCTGCTAATGCTTATCTATTTATTTAGCATAGAATCTGATGTTCCTGGTGACAAAGTCACCACGATGCAACTAGCTCTCACAGTCTTAGACTGTTTCCATGTTAATCAAACGTGACATTTTGGTGTTCTTCCAAATGTCAAATTTCAAAGTGTTTTAATAATTTTTAATCTCCACTATAACAAGCATCTAGACATTATCTCAAATTTCTTTTAGACTAAGGTTTAGTTTTCAAAGCGAAGGTTTGTATAAACCTTGCTGTCTGTTTCTCCAAAATTTGCAACATTGTCATGCCCTGACCTTAGAGATCCCTATTATTCTCTATGTTTGGTTAGGTCAGGGTGTGACTCGGGTGGGAAACTTTATGTTTTCTATTTCTTTGTTTTGGCCGAGTGTGGTTCCCAATCAGAGGCAGCTGTATCGTTGTCTCTGATTGGGGATCATATATAAGTTGTCATTTTCCGTTTGGGTTTTGTGGGATCTTGTTTTCTGTATAGTTTATTTGCCTTACAGAACTGTGCGCTTCCGTTTTCACTTTGGTTATTTTGTTTGAGTGTTTAAAAAAATAAAAAATATCATGAACACTTTCCACGCTGCGCTTTGGTCCACTCCTTTCGACGAGAGTCGTTACAAACATTGTTTCAATATTCAAAGTCGATCTCCACCTGTCCCATAGTAATGAACGTGTAGGAGTCAGGACAAGACAGACAGGCAGGCAGTGTTTCTCAGCCTGTCAAAATCATGAACCAGCCAGAATAATCTTTATGGATATATACAAAGAAATGTAAATAAAAAAAAGGTAAAAGGAAACAAAGTGCAGCTAGTTTGCTATCTTTCCAGCTTGTTTGAAGTGATTGTGTTAGCTGTGTTGTTGGCTAGCTCCTCTGAACAACAGTGTCCTGACAAGAGAGCACATTTTCTATGCCAGGTGAAATCGCACCTCATTAGCTCATTGATATGGATGTGTCCAAATAAATATAAATACACCATCTGTTGTTATTCTGTCTGCACTGTTTGACGTGACTGTAAATTAGCCGTGATTGGCTAGCTAGCAAGCAAGGGATACAAACCTTGCTAGCCAGTATGGTAATGGAACATTTAAAACGAAGGACAGGGTCACGTCCATAGATACAGAACAAAAAGACTGAACGACTGTGTCGCTTCTCTAGCAACTGAACCAATAGAACGAACGACCAGCCAGCTTGGGTAGCAACCCTAGACTTGTGTCAGGGCTATATCTTGAGGAAGGATGAAATAGTTTGAATAAATTCATCAAAATATGTCAATCATTATTTGAATATGTTGGCAACCGGTTGTATTAAAGTGATAATGCCCTCAAAGCCGGTGTTTGGAGGATATATTGGCACAACACCTGTGCTAATATGAATGTCATTTTCACTACTGTAATAACCTCATAATATTTTACCAGTTGGCCAGCAATTCTTCATAGGCTTTCGTTAAAACTGGGCTACATCAATTAAATAGTGTGGTGACTTTGAGAGAACTTTGAGTAGATTAAATTGCAATGAATACAACAAGAATCCGTTAGATTCATTTGTATATTTTTCCATTTACAGTGGTATAATCATATCCAATTTTTCCATTGGTTTTATATGCTTTTAAATAGCACTTCTAGTTTTAACCAGAATACCGGGATTCCCGTTAATTTCTTGACATTTTCTCGGGAAGAACAATTGGTAAATTCTCTGGGGGAAAATCTGATTTAAGTACATTTTCTTCTCTGAGGGTTTTGTGCAGTATGCTTTGTTCTTATGTGTTGTGTGATATGGTTTTGGTAGCATCTGTTGTAGGATTAGGGTTATTATTTGAAGTGTGTTGTCTCTTACATAAACCTCACTGTCTATCTGTTCCCAGATCAGCTGGCCATCCTCCAGAGACACAGTGGAGATGTGTAAACTGGCAGGCAAGAACGCTCAAGTGAGTACAACCTGGAAAATGTCTGGCCTGACAGTAAAATCTCTAATCAGAGCACTAATTAAAATATAGTTTGTTTCTGTCTGTGTCTTATTGGTTCTTCTCCTCTGCTTCTCTCTCTCAGTTGGAGTGTGCCAACTTTGTGCGTGTGCTCCATAACTTTAACCATACCCATGTGTATGCCTGTGGGACAGGTGCCTTCCACCCGATATGTGCCTTCATTGTGATCTCAGGACGCAGAGTGGTAGGGTCAGGGAGAATTATACATGCATGGACCTACACATTCATACACGTACACACACATAGACACCCATACACCAACCACACACACGCACACACACACAGAGACAGACAGACAAGACAGACACAACACACACACATACACACAGACACAAACTGCATTCCTTACTGCTTACACAGTCTCTCTCTGTCTCTCCAGGAGGGTGTGTTCCAGTTGTTGTCTGGTACAGTGGAGTCCGGGAGGCTGAAATGCCCTTACGACCCCTGGCAACCTTTCACGTCTGTCCTCACAGGTCAGACCACACCCCTACCATCTGACAGTTGATCACCCCCACACTGACACCATCCTACTACAACCACATGCAGCCCTACGTCCCACTCTCTCCTGGTGATCAAAGCCCCTGTACACCACTCATGTACTCTCACACTCTAGGGCCCAACTCTCTGTTTGGAATATCTAAGAAAAAAAGCAAAGCGCTCTTGTCCAAGTCAGTGTCTCTTCCAGGGATAATTATTTCTTAATGTAATAAACAAACGTACTTGGCATTAAACTATAAACACTCAGACTCAGAGTGTGTGTTTCTGTGACCCCTTGTCTCCCTCATGACTCACTCTGCTATCCCAAAGGGGTGTGTGTGTGTGTGTGTGTGTGTGTGTGTGTGTGCGTGCGTGCGTGCGTGCGTGCGTGCGTGCGTGCGTGCGTGCGTGCGTGCGTGCGTGCGTGCGTGCGTGTATGTGTACATGTTCATGTGTGTGCTTGCGTGCATGTTGTTTTGAGGAAGTAAGACAGAGTGAATTCAGCAAGATGTTGTCATCTAAGCCAACTCCTAAATTATCTGAAACATTGTTGTCAAGGCTAGATTCATGGAGACATGTTTTCTCTGCCTATCTTCTTACAGAAAACTGATTACAGAAACATCCTCATGCCAAAGAATGTCATATTACTGAAAGTATGAGGCACAGCTTAATTCTTATTTCTGCAATCCCGTTAACGGGATCGATATGACAACAGCCAGTGAAAGTGCAGGGCGCCAAATTCAAACAACAGAAATCTCATAATTAAAATTCCTCAAGCATACAAGTATTTCACACCATTTTAAAGATAGACTTTTTTTTTATCCCACCACAGTGCCCGATTTCAAAAAGGCTTTACAGCGAAAGCACCACAAACGATTATGTTAGGTCACTGCAAAATCACTGTCACGCCCTGACCGTAGATTGCTTTGTATGTTTCTATTTTTTGTTTGGTCAGGGTGTGATGTGGGTGGGCAATCTATGTTTGTATGTCTAGGTTTTGTATTTCTATGTTTTGGCCTGGTATGGTTCCCAATCGGAGGCAGCTGTCTATCGTTGTCTCTGATTGAGAACCATACTTAGGTATCCTGTTTTCCCACTGGTAGTTGTGGGTGGTTATTTTCTGTTTAGTGTTTGTATCACCTGTCAGAACTGTTTCGGTTATTCCTTTTGTTATTTTGTATTTAGTGTTCAGTTTCGATTAAATTTTTTTTTTTTTTATTTTATTTTACCGTTATTTTACCAGGTAAGTTGACTGAGAACACGTTCTCATTTGCAGCAACGACCTGGGGAATAGTTACAGGGGAGAGGAGGGGGATGAATGAGCCAATTGTAAACTGGGGATTATTAGGTGACCATGATGGTTTGAGGGCCAGATTGGGAATTTAGCCAGGACACCGGGGTTAACACCCCTACTCTTACGATAAGTGCCATGGGATCTTTAATGACCTCAGAGAGTCAGGATAATATATAATATGAATAATATATGAATGAATATGAATAATATGAACTATTGAACACGTATCACGCTGCACCTTGGTCTTCTCCTTCTTCCGATGAATCCCGTTACAATCACAGAAAAACACACAGCCATTTATCCAGCCAAAGATAGGAGTCACAAAAAGTAGAAATAGAGATAAAATTAATCACTAACCTTTGATGATCTTCATCAGATGACACTCATAGGACTTCCTGTTACACAATACATATATGTTTTGTTCGATAAAGTTCATATTTATATTCAAAAACCTCAGTTTACATTGGCGCCATGTTCAGAAATGCTTCCAAAATATCCAGAGAAATTGCAGAGAGCCACATCAAATAAAATAAATACTCATCATAAACTTTGATGAAAGATACATATTTTACATAGAATTAAAGATACACTTGTTCTTAATGCAAACGCTGTGTCAGATTTCAAAAAAGCTTTACGGCAAAAGCACAATATTCAATTATCTGAGTACTGCGTTCAGCCACAAAAGGAAGCCATACTGTTACCCGCCAAATTGTGGAGTCAACAAAAGTAAGAAATAGCATTATAAATCTTCACTTACCTTTGATGTTCTTCGTCGGAATGCACTCCCAGGAATCCCACTTCCACAATACATTTTTCTTTTGTTCGGTAATGTCCATCATTTATGTCCAAAGAGCTACTTTTGTTTGCGTGTTTGGTAAACAAATCCAAAGTCACGAAGCGCGTTCACTAAAAGCTGACGAAATGTCAAAAAGTTCCGTAACAGTCAGTAGAAACATGTCAAACGATGTATTGAATCAATCTTTAGGATGTTTTTAACATAAATCTTCAATAATGTTCCAACCGGAGAATTCCATTGTCTTCAGAAGTGCGATGGAACAGAGCTCCCTCTCATGTGAACGCGCATGGTCAGAGCATGGTCAGCTCATGGCAGACCTTACTCATTCCCGTCTCCTTCGGCCCCACTTCACAGTAGAAGCATCAGACAAGGTTCTACAGACTGTTGACATCTAGTGGAAGCCATAGGAAGTGCACACTGACCCATATCCCACTGTGTATTCGATAGGCGATGAGTTGAAAACCTACAAACCTCAGATTTCCCACTTCCTGGTTGGATTCTTTTCTCAGGTTTTTGCCTGCCATATGAGTTATGTTATACTCACAGACATCATTCAAACAGTTTTAGAAACTTCAGAGTGTTGTCTATCCAATACTAATAATAATATGCATATATTAGCAACTGGGACTGAGGAGCAGGTAGTTTACTCTGGGCACCTCTGGGCACCTTTTCAGCTAAGCTACTCAATACTGCCCCTGCAGCCATAAGAAGTTAAAGACAGATTGTCTGATTGTGTTTGTTCAGGTTTTTGTCTTGTTTTTATAAGAATTGGGTTTGTTACTCTAATTGGTTCACATTTACAGTTGTACTTGACACTCATTCTCATTGGTCAAGGTCTAACCCTCCTTGTCTCTGATTGGTTGCAGACCAGTTCATGTATGCTGGCACGGCATCAGACTTCCTTGGTAAAGACACAACGTTCACCCGCTCCTTGGGCCCACCCCCTGACCAGCACTACATACGTACTGACATCTCAGAGGAGTACTGGATCAACGGTACACACACACACACTACACACGCACACACACACACACACACACACACACACACACACACACACACACACACACACACACACACACACACACACACACACACACACATACATACAGAAACACACACACAGACAAACGACACACACAAACATACACACGTATTGTAGAGCTATGAGTTATTAGCGTGTTGAGTCATTCATTATGACATGACATTATTTCTCACTAACTGTTGGCCTGGTTCTTTTGACTACATCCTTCCTCTCGGTACACAAAGATTGTTTGAAGCAGGTGAGTTCATTCATAACCTAGTTTTATCATTAAGTGTTTCACTTCCCGGTCTTTACATTGATACACAGAGCTGTTTTGTGTTCTCAGGGTGCGATAGATGGAGGTTATTGTCAATCTTTCCACAAAAGAAAGTTATTCATGTTTGACTTTTACAAGACATCACACTTACTGTAGATCTACAGCACACACACTTACTGGGGAGTTGACAGTGTGTCACACCGTTTACAGGGCCCTAGTCTACACAGACAGTACACAGGGCACTAGTCTACACAGACAGTCCACAGGGCCCTAGTCTACACAGACAGTACACAGGGCCTTAGTCTACACAGACATTTCACAGGGCCCTAGTCTACACAGACAGTACACAGGGCACTAGTCTACACAGACAGTCCAGAGGGCCCTAGTCTACACAGACAGTACACAGAGCACTAGTCTACACAGACAGTCCACAGGGCCCTAGTCTACACAGACAGTACACAGGGCACTAGTCTACACAGACAGTTCACAGGGCCCTAGTCTACACAGACAGTTCACAGGGCCCTAGTCTACACAGACATTTCACAGGGCCCTAGTCTACTTTCTTTCTCCCTCTGTCTCATTATTTTCCTCTGTTCCAAGGCTCTGTCTGGAGTTATTTTAATATTCATAACTCAGGGTACTTAGAGGAGACAGAAAAATTATAAAATCAGACACTCTGCTGTGTCCACAGGGTCAGGCTGTTAGTATGAACAATGTTGCACTTATAACCCCCCCCCCCGTCTCTCTAGAGGCCAGGTTTGTATCAGCCCATCCTGTGTCAGACACCTACAACCCAGACGATGACAAGATCTACTTCTTCTTTCGCGAGTCATCACGTGACAGCAATGATAAGAGTGTCCTGTCCCGCGTGGCACGCGTCTGCAAGGTGAGATGGGGGAGAGGTGTAGAATGGTGAAGGAAGGTGAGTGAGGGATGTTTTGAGAAGAGGTCAGGGAAGAGACGAGGAGGAGGACAGACATCTAACAGGACGAGTGTACATTGATAGATCTATTTCCTCTACTACAGAGCTGGCCTCTCCACAGATGTGCTTAAATCCCCCTGGGACAATACCTCCTAGTACATTCCTCTTGTGTAGTCTGCCAACAGAGGAATGGACCACTTTGTGGTCTTACTGACAGGACAGTCTAAGGTCTGGTCCCAAGACAGTGTAGGAGTAAGAATGAAGTAGGAAAGTAGGCTAGTTGGTCCAGTACCATTTGGGTCCTGCTCCACCCCTGCTCCTTCTTTATGCTCTACCGGTAGTTCGTAGCCCCTTCCTGTAGCCCAAACCCCCAGCTTTAACTCCTTCCATGTTCACAGTTCTTTAAATTCCTTAAATTAAGCAAAGCAGACTGCACAATTGTCTTGTTTTTTACATTTATGGATAGCACACTCCAACACTAAGACATTATTTACAAATTCATTATTTGTGTTTAGTGAGTCCGCCAGATCAGAGGCAGTAGGGATGACCAGGGATGTTGTCTTGATAAGTGTGCGAATTGAACCATTTTCTGTCCCGCTAAGCATTAAAATTGTAACGATTACTTTTGGGCGTCAGGTAAAATGTATGGAGTAAAAAGTACATTATTTTCTTTAGGGATGTAGTGAAGTAAAAGTAAAAGTTGTCAAAAATATAAATAGTAAAGTACAGATACCCACAAAACGACTTAAGTAGTACTTTAAAGTATCTTTACTTAAGTACTTTACAACACTGGATCCCAGCTACGTGGAATTTGGTATTTTCTGGTAGTAGGGAGACTGTCCCTGGAGTCTTCCCACTATAAAAATTCCAAGCTCTATTGCAACATTCCCAGTTTACGACTTGGGAGTAAGCTGTAAGGCCGATGAGGCAGGAGAGGGATTCCTTGTCCTGTGTCTATATCCGACCATAGAGGGGTTCCTCTCTGGATAAATGGAATAACAGAGTCTTTGAAGATAATCCCATTTAGAAAACGCTAAAGCCATTACCCCTGCCTTTTCTATAATTGCATGTATATAGCGATAGGTTAGTCTGTGGGCCAAGTTCAGTAGGGAGGTTAGTTTAGGGCCCTTGTGCTGGATAAAGGAGCCCTGTACTTTATATGTATATTGGAGTACTCCTACCCTAACCCTAACACTGAGAAGGGCATTGCTTTATTGAGTAGAGCACTCAGCCAGGGGTATACATATGCTAATTAGAAAACATGCATAATTAACGAGCTTGCTAGTTTACCTTCAATTCTTCTTCCCTCATCTTTCTACTTTAGATTTTCTCTCCCTTTCTCTGGCTTCAATTCTTCCTTCAAACTGCTATTCTTGTCCTACTAAATCCTTCTAACCTATTCTCTCCTCCTTGCCAGCAATTTTCCTCTTCGGTCGTCTCGCCCTCCTTTGTCAGTTCATTCCGACTACCATCATCATTACTGTAATGAGCAGACCTCAGTCCCCTGCCAGTCAAATAATCAGAGTTTGATCTTTATCTTGGTTTATTTAAACTGGTCTCAAACAGGAGTTATGCGTTCAAGGTCTGTAAAATTGTACTTGATATGTCAGATCTGTGGACTAGACTGTGGTTGTTTCATGGTTTTAAACCTGCAAAACTGATTTCAGATGTATTTGTGTGTCAGACTATGGTTGTGTAATGGTTGTGTTATGGTTGCGTTTCAGAATGACGTGGGAGGGTCGAGGAGTCTGACCAATAAGTGGACAACGTTCCTCAAAGCCAGACTGGTGTGTTCCATCCCTGGACCTGACGGAGTGGACACGCACTTTGACGAGCTCCGTAAGTCACACACACACACATATTACATGCTTCCATGTTTATAGACACACACCACGTACACACTAAATGCCACATTCTTACCTTTTATGTGTGTGTGTTGTAGAGGACATATTCCTGCTCCCCACCAGAGATGAGAAGAACCCTGTTGTGTATGGAGTCTTCACCACCTCCAGGTAAAACACTTACCATACCATACAAGGCATGCGAAATCAAAGATTATCGTGTAAATAACTCTTGACGAGGGCTGTTCTTAGGCCGGAGTCGAAGCCAAGGGCCAGGAAAACAGCACTTAGGAGGGTGTTAATCACAATCATGTCCAGGTTCGAGGGCCTTATTACTTTTATAAAACGATTGCCAACACGTAAAACGTTATTTTAATCAGTACAAAACAGTCCGGGCAAAAGACAGTCGTTAGTTCTGAGATTCTGAAGTTTCTAGCCAAATGGGCTGGTTGTTCATTATATCCATTTTATTTGCAATAGTTGCTATGCTAAACAAATAATTGCCATGTATCTATGCAGGCTACCTACTTCTCCTTTGCTAGCTAGCCAACTAAAGCTAACACACAGTCGCATCAAGCAGCTGAAATGACAAAACAAAAATCTGTGCATTTTCGTTTGTTTTACATTTGTTTCCATTTCCATTTATTTTGATATACCCATTATAATGATCCTGATAAATGAATTTGCCAGGTTCAGAGAAGCTGTCAGTCTTGTCACGTTCATAAGCATGGCACAGTGGAGATCACAAAAAAATAACTGCTACATTGTTCCACAGGTCGGAGAGGCAGACAGCTAGGCTAGTAGCATGGGGAGATTTGTCTAGATGCTTTTTTTTTCATGGGGAGATAAAGTTTATTGATTGCCTGGCTGGGCTGTGTGGGACCGTGGATACACATTGACAGTTTAAATGGAACTGTTAAAAGGCATTACCTGTGGATTGTGGTGAATAACTCCCTCCTATTAACCAATCAGCAGCATCCAGGATCCAAACAACCTGTTATATAACGAGACTGTAACGATCGTCTTGAGGACAATGAGTGGACCAAGGCGCAGCGGGTGATGAATACATAATGAATTTAATTGGCAAGACGAACACTGACACGAAATACACTTGAATAAACTATAAAACAACAAACGACGTAGACAGACCTGAACATGTGAACTTACAAAATAACACGAAGAACGCACGAACAGGAACAGACTACATACACGAACGAAAACGAAACAGTCCCGTGTGGTGCGACATACACAGACACGGAAGACAATCACCCACAAACAAACAGTGAGAACAGCCTACCTTAATATGATTTCTCAATCAGAGGAAACGTCAAACACCTGCCTCTAATTGAGAACCATATCAGGCAACACATTTAACCCAACATAGAAACACATAACATAGAATGCCCACCCCAACTCACACCCTGACCAACTAAACACATACAAAAACAATGGAAAACAGGTCAGGAACGTGACAGAACCCCCCCCTCAAGGTGCGAACTCCGGGCGCACAACCAAAGTCTAGGGGAGGGTCTGGGTGGGCATCTGTCCACGGTGGTGGCTCCGGCTCCGGACGTGGTCCCCACCCCACCATAGTCAATCCCCGCCTCCGTAGCCTCCTCCAAATGGCCACCCTCCAAATTAACCCCACTGGATTAAGGGGCAGCACCGGACTAAGGGGCAACACCGGAATGAGGGGCAACACCGGAATGAGGGGCAACACCGGAATGAGGGGCAGCTCCGGACTGAGGGGCAGCTCCGGACTGAGGGGCAGCACCGGACTGAGGGGCAGCACCGGACTGAGGGGCAGCACCGGACTGAGGGGCAGCACCGGACTGAGGGGCAGCACCGGACTGGCTGGCGGCTCTGGCTGCTCATGGCTGGCTGACGGCTCTGGCTGCTCATGGCTGGCTGACGGCTCTGGCTGCTCATGGCTGGCTGACGGCTCTGGCTGCTCATGGCTGGCTGGCGGCTCTGGCTGCTCATGGCTGGCTGGCGGCTCTGGCTGCTCATGGCTGGCTGGCTGCTCATGGCTGGCTGGCGGCTCTGGCTGCTCATGGCTGGCTGGCGGCTCTGGCTGCTCATGGCTGGCTGGCGGCTCTGGCTGCTCATGGCTGGCTGGCGGCTCTGGCTGCTCCTGTCTGGCGGAAGGCTCTGGCTGCTCCTGTCTGGCGGAAGGTTCTGGCTGCTCCTGTCTGGCGGACGGCTCTAGCGGCTCCTGTCTGGCGGAAGGCTCTGGCTGCTCCTGTCTGGCGGAAGGCTCTGGCTGCTCCTGTCTGGCGGACGGCTCTAGCGGCTCCTGTCTGGCGGACGGCTCTAGCGGCTCCTGTCTGGCGGACGGCTCTAGCGGCTCCTGTCTGGCGGACGGCTCTGAAGGCTCAGGACAGACGGGCGGCTTTGAAGGCTCAGTACAGACGGGCGGCTTTGCAGGCTCAGTACAGACGGGCGGCTTTGAAGGCTCAGGACAGACGGACAGCTCAGACGGCGTTGGGCAGACGGGCAGTTCAGACGGCGTTGGGCAGACGGGCAGTTCAGACGGCGTTGGGCAGACGGGCAGTTCAGGCGCCGCTGGGCAGACGGCAGACTCTGGCCGGCTGAGGCGCACTGTAGGCCTGGTGCGTGGTGCCGGAACTGGAGGTACCGGGCTAAGGACACGCACCTTCAGGCTAGTGCGGGAAGCAGCAACAGGACGCACAGGACTCTGGAGGCGCACAGGAGGCTTGGTGCGTGGTGTATGCACTGGTGGTAATGGGCTGGAGACACGCACCATAGGGCTAGTGCGTGGAGGAGGAACAGGGGTCTGGAGACGCACAGGAGGCTTGGTGCATGGTGCCGGCACTGGTGGTAATGGGCTGGAGACACGCACCACAGGGCTAGTGCGTGGAGGAGGAACAGGGCTCTGGGGACGCACAGGAAGCCTGGTGCGTGGTGTAAGCACTGGTGGTACTGGGCTGGGGCGGGGAGGTGGCGCCGGATATACCGGACCATGCAGGCGTACTGGCTCCCTTGAGCACTGAGCCTGCCCAACCTTACCTGGTTGTATGCTCCCCGTAGCCCGACCAGTGCGGGGAGGTGGAATAACCCGCACTGGGCTATGTAGGCGAACCGGGGACACCATGCGTAAGGCTGGTGCCATCAATGCCGGCCCGAGGAGACGCACTGGTGGCCAGATGCGTTGGGCCGGCTTCATGACATCCGGCTCAATACTCAATCTAGCCCTGCCAGTGCGGGGAAGTGGAATAACCCGCACCGGGCTAAGCACACGTACAGGAGACACCGTGCGCTTTACCGCATAACACGGTGTCTGCCCGTACTCTCGCTCTCCACGGTAAGCTCGGGGAGTTGGCGCAGGTCTCCTACCTGACTTCGCCACACTCCCTTGTAGCCGCCCCCCAAGAAAGCTTTGGGCTTGACTCACAGGTTTCTGTGCTAGCCGCGTCCCCTCATAACGCCGGTTCCTCTCTCCGGTTGCCTCTGCTCTCCTAACTGCCTCCAGCTGTTCCCATGGGAGGCGATCTCTTCCAGCCAGGATCTCCTCCCATGTGTAGCAACCCTTGCCGTCCAAAACTTCCTCCCATGTCCACTCCTCCTTCTTGCGCTGTTGCTGCTGCCCGTTAACCCGCTGCTTGATCCTTCGTTGGTGGGTGATTCTGTAACGATCGTCTTGAGGACAATGAGTGGACCAAGGTGCAGCGGGTGATGAATACATAATGAATTTAATTGGCAAGACGAACACTGACACGAAATACACTTGAATAAACTATAAAACAACAAACGACGTAGACAGACCTGAACATGTGAACTTACAAAATAACACGAAGAACGCACGAACAGGAACAGACTACATACACGAACGAAAACGAAACAGTCCCGTGTGGTGCGACATACACAGACACGGAAGACAATCACCCACAAACAAACAGTGAGAACAGCCTACCTTAATATGGTTCTCAATCAGAGGAAACGTCAAACACCTGCCTCTAATTGAGAACCATATCAGGCAACACATTTAACCCAACATAGAAACACATAACATAGAATGCCCACCCCAACTCACGCCCTGACCAACTAAACACATACAAAAACAATGGAAAACAGGTCAGGAACGTGACAGAGACATCTCTCTACGGTACTTCTCAGGTTATTCTTCCCACTATACCTATTAGACTGTGTTTCTCCCCCAGCTCTGTGTTCCGAGGCTCGGCGGTGTGTGTGTACAGCATGGCTGACATACGAGCTGTGTTCAACGGACCCTATGCTCACAAGGAAGGACCTGACCATCGCTGGGTAGAATATGAGGGGAGAATACCTTACCCTCGCCCTGGAACGGTACGGTATCACACACACACACACACACACACACACACACACACACACACACACACACACACACACACACACACACACACACACACACACACACACACACTCATCTCTCCTAGCCCTACCCCCTTCCATTTCCCTCCTCGGCGTAAGTAGGGAAACAAGAAGACTGCATACTGTTGCTGTACAGGATTATTTAGAAAGACCCCCCTCTCCTCCACTTAAATGACTTACAGTATATCACCCAATCTTGGTACATGACACAGTCCTGATGAACAATAATAAACACCCATCTACTATGTGTGCCTGTACGCATAATGCATCTCTTTGAGAGTGTGACAGAAGTCAAAGTTTGTGTGTGTGTGTGTGTGTGTGTGTGTGTGTGTGTGTGTGTGTGTGTGTGTGTGTGTGTGTGTGTGTGTGTGTGTGTGTGTGTGTGTGTGTGTGTGTGTGTGTGTTTGTGTGTGTGTGTGTGTGTGTGTGTGTGTGTGTGTGTGTGTGTGTGTGTGTGTGTCGGTGCGTGTGTGTGTGTGTGATATATGACCTAGTCTCAGTGCTGATGAACAATAATAAACTGCAGTCTGGGCGGCAGCTTTGTTGATGTCACTAAGTCGTCACGGTGATCACCGTCGTGTGCTTCCTTTCCTGCAGTGTTTGTGGAACTGATTAACATGAGGGACTGTGACTGGTATGTGTGTACAGTGCATTTGGAAAGTATTCAGACCCCTTGACTTTTTCTACATTTTGTTACGTTACAGCCTTATTCTAAAATGGATTAACTCAAATAAAATCCTTATCAGTCTACACACAATACTCCATAATGGCAAGGTGAAAACAGTTTTTTTTTTACAAGTAAAAAACAGTATTTAGACCCTTTGCTATGAGACTCGAAATTGAGCTCAGGTGCATCCTGTTTCCATTGGTCATCCTTGAGATGTTTCTAAAACTTGATTGGAGTCCACCTGTGGTAAATTCAATTGATTGAACATGATTTGGAAAGGCACACACCTGTCTATATAAGGTTCCACAGTTGACAGTGCATGTCAGAGCAAAACCCCAGCCGTGAGGTTGAAGGAATTGTCCGTAGAGCTCCGAGACAGGATTGTGTCGAGGCACAGACCTGGGGAAGGTCAACAAAACATTTCTGCAGCATTGAAGGTTCCCAAGAACACAGTGTCCTGGAACCACCAAGACTCTTCCTAGAGCTGGCCGCCCAGGGCAAACTGAGCAATCGAGGAAGAAGGGCCTTGGTCAGGGAGGTGACCAAGAACCTGATGGTCACTCTGAGAGAACTCCAGTTTCTCTGTGGAGATGGCAGAACCTTTCAGAAGGACAACCATCTCTGCAGCACTCCACCAACATCTCTAGAGAGACCTGAAAATAGCAGTACAGCGACGCTCCCCATCCAATTCGATAGAGCTTGAGAGGATCTGCAGAAAAGAATGGGAGAAACTCTCCAAATACAGGTTTTCCAAGCTTGTAGCGTCATAGCCAAGAAAACTTAAGGATGTCATTAATCACTGCCAAATGTGCTTCAACAAAGTACCGAGTTATGGGGTTGAAAATGTGACATTCCCATTACTTTTTTTGCTTTGTCATTTTGTGGTATTGTGTGTAGATTGATGAGGGGGGGGGGGGGACAATTTAATCGATTATAGTTTAAGGCTGTAACGTAACAAAATGTGGAAAAAGTCAAGAGGTCTGAATACTTTCCGAATGCACTGTATGTGTCGGTACATTTGTGTATATGCGTGCATGTGTGTGTATATGTGTGTGAGGGGATATGCATGGCGCCATCGAGAGATGGTTTATAACTGTATAATAGGTGGAACAGACTTGGTAGAAGGGTGTGAACTCCAGAAGTAGCGGTATGTACCTGAATCTGTGGAGTACTTCAGCTCACCACCAGATGGAGACAAGTTCAAAAACAGCTGAGTCTTTAATGACGGGGAATCCTAAATTAGTCCTTAAGGTACTTAGCTAGATGACTATCGGCTTCTAGGTAGGCTTTCATACTGTCTAAACATTATTGTCTATCCCCTCTCCCCAGTGTCCCAGTAAGACATATGATCCCCGGATAAGGACCACTAAAGACTTCTCAGATGAGGTGGTCAGTTTCATCCGCTTCCACCCCCTCATGTTCCGCTCCGTCTACCCCCTGACCAGCCGACCCGTGTTCACGCGTGTACGTGTTGACTACACACTGACACAGATAGTGGTGGACCGCGTCATGGCTGAGGACGGACAGTATGAAGTCATGTTTCTGGGGACAGGTGAGATGGACACACACACACACACTTTTCACTAACCCTAACATTCTATTCTCAGCCTTCCTCTTTAACCTGAAAATGTTAAGACTGTTTGAATGTTAGATGTTGTTTTAATTCCATCCTGCAGTACTGTTGATACTCTGTGTGTGAGCTCCATATGAAATCCCATGTCCCCTATCATATTTGAGTCAGAAAAGGTCATTGATCTGATAGGTAAGATATACAAAACCTTACACAAAGCCTATCCAACTGTCAATCTCTTAGAAACAAATAAAAACTATTGGAACCAAGACTTTAAAAGAACTGATATTGGCACAAGTTGGAGGGAAAGTTGAAACATACAGTGCCTTCAGAAAGTATTCACACCCCTTTACTTATTCCACATTTTGTTGTGTTACAGCCTGAATTTAAAATGTATTTACATTGAGATTTGGTGTCACTGGCCTACACACAATACAGCATAACTTCAAAGTGGAATTATGTTTTTAGACATTTTTATAAATTAATAAAAAATGTAAATCTGAAATGTCTTGAGTCAATGAGTATTCAACTCCTTTGTTATGACAAGCCTAAATAAATTCAGGAGCAAACATTTGCTTAACAAGTCACAAAATAAGTTGCATGGACTCACTCTGAAATAATAGTATTTAACATGATTTTTTAATGACTACCTCATCTCTGTACCCCACACATACAATTATCTGTAAGGTCCCTCATCCGAGCAGTGCATTTCAAACACAAACTCAACCACAAAGACCAGGGAGGTTTTCCAATACCTTGCAAAGAAGCTCACCTATTGATAGAT
>NC_052327.1:31500289-31565289 GCF_016432855.1 Salvelinus namaycush
TCACTGCCTGAAATAACTCCTGTTACCGGTAATAGAAAGCCCCTGGAAAAAACTGATCAGGACTCACACACACACACACACACACACACACACACACACACACACACACACACACACACACACACACACACACACACACACACACACACACACACACACACACACACACACACACACAGACAGAGAAAACCTTTTGTGTGTTAAGAAGAGTAAAACATTGCCTTGACAGCAGGACGTGACCGTGTCACCTTTCTTGACCTCTCACCCCAAACCCTGCGGTGTGTGTGTGTGTTTATGTATGTGTTTTGTGTTGACAGGAGAGCCAGAAGACAAGACATCAAACATGGAGACCCATCCAGCCAGTGTTGGGACACAGAGGACAGTAAGTAACAACACTGCTTCTCTGACTCCCTCTATATGGTGTGTGTGTAGACAATCACAATATAACATGTTAACACTTTATGGATATTTTTCTGTGTTCTCAGCTCTGCGTGGAGGCAGGGTGGAGGAGAGGATAATGTTTGGGGTGGAGAATAACTCAACCTTCCTGGAATGTCTCCCCAAATCACAACAGACCACCACACGCTGGTTCATACACAGACCTGGAGCTGAACACAGAGAGGAGGTGAGACAGAACACACACGCCAACGCATGTATGCACACACACACACACACACACACACACACACACACACACACACACACACACACACACACACACACACACACACACACACACACACACACACACACACACACACACACACACACACACACACACACACACACACACTGTAGAGAGGGGTCAAAGAAGTAGTAAGTATTGTGTTATCAGAGGCTTACAGTGCTAGCATTACTAGAGAGGTTATGAGTCATCACATCCCATGTCTGATACACAGACACTTTAACTGCCTATAACAGACACTCTCTCTCTGTTACATCATATACCCTTACATAACAGCATAACAACACACCCAAACAAAAGAACCTGGAGGGGTGCTTAGATGTTCTAGATGGTTTATGTGCTCCTCACTCTTGTTCTGTTTCACATTGCCCCCAAATACAAAGATAATATTCTGCTCATGGCTGAGGAAACAAAGGATTACGGAAAGAGAAAGTCTCTACTGCGAGAAAACATCAACCCTTGGGTGAAACGTCAGTCCAAAAGTGGGATATGCTGGCCATTTTGACTAGGATTTAGTCTTGTTTTCGTACGGGCACTATGTCATGCACCTTCCCTCCTTTCTTCCTTGGAGTGATCTTGATCTGTCACAACTGAATAAGTGAGCTGTTTCACTACAAAGCTTTCACCAATCCACTTCATATCAAATGATGTCTACATAGTCATATATTGTTACAGTGTTCAAACAGAGTCTTAACGTTACCAGTCAGTCAGCCATTTTAGGGTTAAATATTTGAAGTGTTGTACCTGAGTGCACTGTTGCCCTCTGATCGGAAGCGGAGCTAGTTTTTCACTCTAGTTTTTAGCAGAATGATCCGTTTGACTTTGGAACTCCCGGGGTTACTGTAGAAAGAGGAAGAAGAGGAAGAGGGGAGGAGGAGAGGAGGAGGTCAGGAGAAGGGTAATATGTAACAGTAGATGCATCAGGTATTCTTTGATGTTTAATGAGTAACCTTGTCTGAGACCTACACAGTCAACTGTCAACTCTCACGTTTGTAGAACAAAGAGCTGATGACCAGCGGTAAATCACTAGTGGCTTCCAGATGGAGGTCACTGATAGTGATTCACAAGCACAGTCCATCCATCACGCTCTTTCTCTTTTATTCTCTCTCTCTTCCTTACTCTACTCTCCTTTTCCTCATCTCCTCCTATCTCGTCCTCGCTCCCTGAACTCATACTGGTCGTTATGAGTCGAATTAACCTTCTAAAACCTCTGTCTCTGCTCGAGGTGGTGACTGACTGAGACCAGACACTGGAAGAGAGAGAGGGAGAGTTAGAGGGAGAGGGACAGAGAGAGGGACAAAGAGAGGGAGACTGGGAGATAAATGTGTTTGTATTGGAGGAGTGGGACCGGTAGGTGAAGTGAAGAGAAAGGGAGGGGACAGGGAGGGGAGGTTTTCGTGTTTTGGTAAGGGGAGGTGAGGAGAGAGAGACAGGTTTTTTGTGGGAAAGGGGAGGTGAGGAGAGAGAGACAGGTTTTTTGTGGGAAAGGGGAGGTGAGAAGAGAGAGACAGGTTTTTGTGGGAAAGGGGAGGTGAGAAGAGAGAGACAGGTTTTTTGTGGGAAAGGGGAGGTGAGGAGAGAGAGACAGGTTTTTTGTCGGAAAGGGGAGGTGAGAAGAGAGAGACAGGTTTTTTGTGGGAAATGGGAGGTGAGGAGAGAGAGACAGGTTTTTTGTGGGAAAGGGGAGGTGAGGAGAGAGAGACAGGTTTTTTGTGGGAAAGGGTAGGTGAGGAGTGAGAGACAGGTTTGTTGTGGGAAAGGGTAGGTGAGGAAAGCAGCTCATTGAGGTTGACACTCATCTCCTGAACCAGACCATAGAGATTGGTCTAGTCAACACCTCCAGCCACTGTGTGTGTGTGTGTGTGTGTGTGTGTGTGTGTGTGTGTGTGTGTGTGTGTGTGTGTGTGTGTGTGTGTGTGTGTGTGTGTGTGTGTGTGTGTGTGTGTGTGTGTGTGTGTGTGTGTGTGTGTGTGTGTGTGTGTGTGTGTGTTTGCAACCGCGTTCCCCCACATGGGAAACCATAGCCCAGGCAAGGCCATGTGTTTGTGGGTTAGAAACACAATGGGAAGGAGGTTGAAGAATTGGATGCAGGAGTTCTCTCTCTGGAATAGTTTGATCCTGACTATGTTGAATGGTGTGGATACATGCTATCATTTTTTTTCTTAATTTTCAAACAAAGGAGAAGTCCCACAGAGAGCAACATTCACACTAACAGCTGTCCAGATACATGCTACTGGTGGAATGACCTTTAGAGGAGCTTTCATTTATCAACCTGTATTATATATTGTGTGTGTGGTCTTACAGCTGGACTTTAATATAGGAGCAGGTGATGTCTGTTTTATTTCACTTTCCATCCTATTTTTTATTTCATAATTTCAGACCTTTTTCAGACCTTTTCCCTTCTTCCCTCTGTCCTCCGTCTCATTCCACCTGCCCCCGACCTCTCCTCAATCCCTTCCTCCCTTCCAACATCTTCACCCTATGTTTCATCTGTTTCTTTCTTCTCCCCCTTCTCCTCTCCCCCTCTCACCATAATAAGAATCATGTTAGAATTATGTGAAAAATACATTCCACTCTACAAACTACATTCAGATTCCTCCTGAAACCTCCTGACACGTTTGTAGAGGATGTATGTGTAATAGCACTGTGGTAAGTACTCGTGTAGAACCTCTTTATATGGGCTTACCATGTTTACTTCTGAATCCAGACTCATCATGTCACAGCTGTAGTAGACTTGTACACATCATCAATGTCAAGATGGAGAGATACTCTACTTACACACACACACACATACACGCACACACTGATCACACATACACACTATCTGGCCTTCATCATCAAAGCACCCCAATCTATAGCTAGAAGACTCCTTATATCTCCAGGAGTGATACCAATATTTTTTTTCTGCTTTAAGTCTGTCTTCTCAGTAGCCTACTTGGTGTGTGAACTGCTGACTGCTCATAACTTGCAGCTGATTGAGGGGCACGGCAATTTGTGACTGTTGTTGTTTTGGTAGTCAGTGGCTCTATAGGACGGGGAGTGGTTTCACTGCTTTTCTGAGTATATAACCAGCTTCCCACGCTCCATCTCAGTGTGCTTCATTCTATAGCTCGAGGACTCTTGATATCTCCAGGAGTGATAAGTATAATTGTTGTCTCCATCTGTTGTTGTCTAGTATTGTCTTTTTGCTAGCTAGGGCCATCTACTTTAAGTGCTGTCTGTCTTCCCAGTAGCCTACTTGGTGTGTGAACTGCTGACTGCTCATAACCTGCAGATGATTGTTGACACAACCAGGATTAAGGGGCAGGGCGATTTGTGACTGCTGTTGTTTTGATAATCAGTGGCTGTATTGGAGGGGGAGTGGTTTCTCTTCTTCTAGGCAGTCAGCATTTAGTACCGGGAAGTGCGCTCTTCACCTCCAGTAGGAAATTAGTGTTAGTACTTCAGTCTAATATAATAAGCCATTTAGCAGAGGCTTTTGTCCAAAGCGACTTACAATCATGCATGCATACATTTTAAGGACAGATGGTCCCGGGAATCAAACCCACTATCCTGGTGTTGAAAGGCACCATACTCTACCAATTGAGCCACAGAGGACCTCAGAGGACCAGTCTCCTCTGTTTTCTCAGCGGGAGCTGTCATCGGTTGTGTCAACGGCAGTCTCGTCGCCAAAACCAAGACAGTTCTGCGGAGTTGTTTGAGGGAGGAAAGAGAGGAAGGCTCCACACCACTCTCTCATTTAAGTATCTTACCTAGTTATTTTCAGATCTCATAGAGTTCTTTTGTAGCTTTGCCAACTGTGTGTCTTTTCTATACCTGTTAGCTTTACATATGCTCCCCACCCCTTGGCTGCAACCCTTCCAATTTATTGTACCCTGCGCGAACAACCCATTTGGAATTCCTGGTCCCCAGCAGTGGTTGGAACTGCCGATCTGCGGTCAAGTACGCCACGTTCATCTTAGCCTATGCTGACTTTTTGGACCTTAACGTAAAGATGAATCACCCTAGAGAACAATGCTACTCCAGCTGCTCTCTTGTCATCTGACTACGTGTTCTCTCATAGTCCGAGAGCATCTGGTCATTGCGGTAGAGGCACAGGGCTACTCATTTCACCTAAATGCAGAAATGGATTTTCTCTTTTGTCTCTCACTCATCTGTCCATCTCCTAATTTGAATTCCATGATGTCACTGTCAAATGTCCACTCAAGATTCACATTGTTGTCATCTATCGCCCACCAGATGCCTTTAGCGAGTTCCTCAATTGAGCTTGACACCTTGATAAGCTAATTTCCTGACCGGTGGCTCAGCGCTCTTCGTACTGGCCAACTTCAACCTCGCGATGTCTGCCTTCGATTCATTTCTTTCCAACTCTTTGATTCCCCTCCTTGCCTATTTTTACCTCACCCATTCCCAGTCCCCTCCCACTCACAAGACAGGCAATATGCTTGACTTCATCTTTACTAGAGGCTGTTCGCCTACTAACCTCACTGAAACCCCCTTTCAAGTCTCGGATCACAATTTCCCCCCCCTCTCCTCAAATCCTAACCACTCAGCCCCTACCAGATGGTCAATTGCCATCACAATCCTCGCTCTCTCTCTCTTCCGCTACTCTCTCCTCTTCTATCCTATCATCACTCTCTTCTGCTAAATCCATCTACCTCCTATCTCCTGGTTCTGCCTCATCGACCCTGCTCTCCTTCCTTTCCGCATCCTATGACTTGCACTGTCTCCTTTCCTCCTGGTCGACTCAGCCCTTCCCTCCTGCTCTGTGGCTGAGTGACTCATTGCAAGCTTACAGAACAGGGCAGCGGGCAGCTAAGTGAAAATGGAGGTAAACTAAACATCCGGAGTACCTTTCGTATGTTCACTCCCTCCTCTCCTTTTTTCCCTCTTTATCCACTGTAATGCCACTTTCTATCGCTCTACATTTCAAGCTTCTTCCTCTAACCCCAGGAAACCCTTTTCCACCTTATCGTTCCTCCTTAATCCTCTGACATTCCCCCTCCCTCCTCTCTCTGCGGACGACTTTGTCAACAACTTTGAAAAGAAGGTTAACGACATCCTCTCCTCATTCACTCAGCCTAATGAGTCCACTGGTCTCACTCACACAGCTACCCTATGCCTTGATCTCTTTCTCCCCTCTCTCCCGATGAGAAACTAGTGAGATCTGGCCGCACGACAACCTGCCCGCTCGACTCCATCTCTTCCTCCCTTCTCCAGACCATCTCTGGAGACCTTCTCCCATTCCTCACTTCCCTCATCAACTCATCCACTGGATGCGTCCCCTCTGACTTCAAAATTGCCAGTGTTGCTCCCCTCCTCAAGAAACCAACACTCTCTGACATCAAAAACTACAGACTACATCCCTTCTTTCTTTTATTTCCAAAACCGTTGAGCATGCTATCTCTGACCAACACTCTCGCTATCTCTCTCAGAACAATCTTCTTGATCCTAACCAGTCAGGCTTCAAGATGGGTCACTCAACCGGGACTGCTCTTCTCTGTGTCATGGAGGCTCTCCAAACTGCCAAAGCTGACTCTCTCTCTCTTCTGTTCTCATCCTCCGAGATCTATCTGCTGCCTTCGACTCCATGAACCATCAGATCCTCCTCTCCACCCTTTCAGGGCTGGGTGTCTCAGTCTCAGCACACTCTTGGATTGCATCCTACCTGGTAGGACGGTCCTACTAGGAGACATGGAGAGGATCTGTGTCTGCACCACATACTTTCACTACTGGTGTCCCCCAGGTTTTGGTTCTAGGCCGGTTCAACTACTTTTCTTCTCCTCTTTTCTCTATACACCAAGTCATTCGGCTCCGTCATATCCTCACATGGTCTCTCCTATCATAGCTATGCTGATAACACTCAACTACTTTTCTCCTTCCCCCCTTCTGACATCCAGGTGGCGACAAGCATCTATGTGTACCTGGTATATATCTCAGTTTGGATGTCGGCCCACCACCTCAAGCTCAACATCGACAAATGGAGCGTCTCTTCCTACCAGGGAAGGCCTGCCCGCTCAAGGCCTCTCCATCACAGTTTACGTCTCCACGGTGTCCCTTTCCCAGAGTGCAAATAACCTTGGCGTGACCCTGGACAACACCCTGTCGTTCTCTGCAAACATCAAAACAGTGACTCGAACCTGCAGGTTCATGCTCTTCAACATCCATAGAGTACGACCCTACCTCACACAGGAAGTGGCGCAGGTCCTAATCCAGAAACTTGTCAGTTCCCGTCTGGACTACTGCAACTCTCTGTTGGCTGGGCTCCCTGCTTGTGCCATCAAACCCCTGCAACTTATCCAGAACTCTGCATCCCGCCTGGTGTTCAACCTTTCCAAGTTCTCCCGTGTCACCCCGCTCCTCCGCACACTCCACTGGCTTCCAGAAGAAGCTCGTATTCACTACAAGACCAGGGTGTTTGCATACAGAGGAGCAAGAGGAACTGCCTCTCCCTACCTTCAGGCTATACTCAAACCCTACACCCCAACCTGAGTACTACGTTCTGCCACCTCTGGTCTCTTGGCTCTCCCACCCCTACGGGAGGGCAGCTTCTGCTCAGCCCAGTCCAAGCTTTTCTCTGTCTTGGCACCACAATGATGGAACCAGCTTTAACCTGAAGCTAAGACAGCAGAGTCTCTTCCCATCTTCCAAAAGCATCTGTAACCCTACCTCTTCAAATAATATCTTAAATAATCCCACAGTACCCTCCCTCACACCCCCTCCTCTGCCCCCCTCCCCCCGCCCCTCGAAAAGCCTTTCGTGAACTAACACTCATACTTTACTTTTTTCCCCCTTACTAGCTCTGACTGCTGATATTGATAGTTTATTGATAAAAATGTACTTACTCTGACTGAGATATGTGGTTGTCCCACCTAGAAATGTTTAAATGAAATGGAAGTCACTCTGGATAAGAGCGTCTGCTAAATGACTCAAATGTCAAACTGTCTGTGTTTTCAGTTTATTAACCTCTGGCAGGTGGTAAGAGAGCAGACTGAGGGGGGAAGTATGCATTGAAGCACTCCCGCTTGCTTCCTCTTTATCTCAGTCACACACACACACACACACACACACACAGCCCAGCTGTGTTGTTTTAGGCCATGCCACCTGATGAATCATGGTGGATGTTAGTGAGCATGAAGAATGGATCGTTATCACTCTGATATGCTAGCACCGCTGACCCTGACACTGACACACACACACACACCTCTGACCCCATCTGTCAACACACACCGCATCCAAACCCTTAATGTGCATCCTGTTCCAAGGGTCATTACCGTGCTTAAAACACATTGGGTACAAATTAGCCGTGTGTTTGTCAGCACTGTGGGAGGTATTGGCGTGTGTGACGTGTTGTTGAAGGGTTACAATCTGGTGTTGATAGGTCTGGTATCCCTGTTAGGCCAGAGATCATACATTCCATATGTTTCATACATATCATATAGGTTTGTTAATGTTGTCTTGCTTATTGCCCTGCTTATTTTTTCCTGGGTGAGTTAGGCTTAAAGTCTGTCCAATGTTTAATTCCTATTCTAGATGGTTCCCAGCAAACCAAAATTGGTTCTGTGAAAGTTCCCAGAACATTCGTTAGGTCGCAGCAAATGTTCTCAAAACACAAAAACTGTCCAATAATTTTTATTTAACCTTTATTTAACAAGGCAAGTCAGTTAAGAACAAATTCTTATTTACAATGACTGCCTACACCGGCCAAACCCGGACGATGCTGGGCCAGTTCTGCGGCACCCTATGGGACTCCCAATCACATCCGGTTGTGATACAGCCTCAATTCGAACCAGGGTGTCTATAGTGACGCTTCTGAGATGCAGTGCCTTAGACCGCTGTGCCACTCGGAAGCCCACTAGTCATGCTGATGATTATATAATGTTTGTATGAAACATTTGCCTGATGTTGCAAGAACATTCCTAGACCACATTTAATCTATTCTTTAAATGTTCCCAGAATGTTTCATTAGGTTGTGGGAACCGTCTGGTGGGAACATTGTGGGGACATCACAGAAGATATGTTCTCAAAACACAAAAATGGTCCAATTATGCAGATGATTCTACAATGTTTCTTTTAGGATGCAAAAAAACATTCACCTGATGTTGCAAGAACGTTGCTAGAACACATTTAATCAGTTTTTTTAAGGTTCCCATAATGTTTCTTTAGGTTGTGGGAACATTGTGGGGCTATGACAAAAGATAGTTTCCCAAAACATAAAAACTGTCCAGTTGTGCTGACATTCAGATAATGTTTGTATCAGGGAGCATAAAACATTCCTTTGATGTTGTAAGAATGTTGACACAACAGACTTTCTGAGTTCTTTAAAGGTTCCCAGAACATTTAATTAGGTTGTGGGAACAGTGTGGGTACAAGAGATAGGTTCCCAAAGCACAAAATGTGCTCAGTTGTGATGACATTCATACAATGTTTAAGTTGAACAGGACTTTCCTATAATATTGTAAGAATGTTGCCAGAACACCTGGTCTAAGTTCTTTAAAGGGTCCCAGAACATTTAATTAAATTATGGTCGCTGTCTGGGATGTTGCACGAATATGCACAGAACATTCCCACAATGTTGCACAATGTTCCACAATTTCCAAATAAGTCAGTTATGAAATTCATAGCAAATTCATTCATACACTGTGTTATTACAGCTGGAAACCTAATGAGAACAATTTGGGGAATGTTCTGTGGTGGTTGTTTTATACAGCATTCTTTGAATGTTTTTGCGATGTTATCATACTAATGTTAGATAAAACCCTAACTAAAACTGGGAATTTTAGCTAATATTTTGGGAATGTTCCTGGTTTGCTGGGTTGTCTCTGTAGAGTACTATATGAATGTTTATAGCTAATATTCTGTAATTTCACCCCCTCTCCCAGGTGAGGCCAGATGACAGAGTGGTCCATACAGGCCAAGGTCTCCTCATTCGCTCTCTCCATCCTGCCGATGCCGGCATGTACGTGTGTATGGCACAGGAGCACACACACTTCACACACACTCTGCTCCGCCTCACGCTGCGCCTCATTTCCTATGGGCATCTTGATGGGCGGCCAAAGCCCAGCAAGGACCCCAGTGTTGAGGTTCGCCCCGGGGCAGAGTCTCGTCAGCGCTATAAGGACTACCTGCGTGTGATGAGTTCTCCCATTGGCTCGCTGGAGGAGTACTGTGATTCGCTTTGGCTGGAGAAGAGGCCGGCCAGTAGGAGAGGTGGAAGAGGGCAGGGGGTGGGGAAATGGAAACACATCCAGGAGCTGAAGAAAAGCAGGAACAGACGACACCACGGAGAGAGGAATGGAGAGAGGGATAAAGAGATGGATGGAGAGAAGGTAGTGCAGCAGAGGACAGGATGAGCTGGAGAGGATACCAAAGAGGAGTGAGAACAGCAGTCACAAAAAGTGTCATTAGGGGAAACCATCAATGTTTATAGTGGTAAAGGGGGGCCATGGGTAAGATGATCAAATAAGTAGTTAGACTTGAGGGAAAGTTATAGGGACCACAATACAATCTTAGAAAAAAAATACTATTTTCTATATTTTAGAATAATAATGAAGACATCACAACTATGAAATAACACATATGGAATCATGTAGTATCCAAAAAAGTGTGAACTTCTTCGGGATCGGTATCCCGTCCATGGGACTGTTGAGCTAACGTAGGCTAATGCAATTAGCATGAGGTTGTAAGTAACAAGAACATTTCCCAGGACATAGACATATCTGAAATTGGTTGAAAGCTTAAATTCTTGTTAAGGATCCGCACCTTTATTTCAATTTTTGCCTAATAATGACATACCCAAATCTAACTGCCTGTAACTTAGGCCCTGAAGCAAGGATATGCATATTCTTGGTACCATTTGAGGAAGCACTTTGAAGTTTGTTGAAATGTGAAAGGAATGTCGGAGAATATAACACAATAGATCTGGTAAAAGATAATACAAAGAAAAAACCAACCATTATTTTGTATTTTTTTGTTCAATCATCTTTGAAATGCAAGAGAAAGGCCATAATGTATTATTCCAGCCCAGTTGCAATTCAGATTTTGGCCAATAGATCGCAGCAGTGTATGTGCAAAGATTTAGACTGATCCAATCAACCATTGTATTTCTGTTCAAAATGTTGCATCAAGACTGCCTAAATGTGCCTAATTTGTTTATTCATATTTTTTCATGTTCAAAACTGTGCACTCTACTCAAACAATAGCATGGTATTATTTCACTGTAATAGCTACTGTAAATTGGACAGTGCGGTTAGATTAAAAAAATCTAAATATATTTTATACTTGAGGTTCTTCAAAGTAGCCACCCTTTGCCTTGATGACAGCTTTGCACACTCTTAGCATTCTCTCAACCAGCTTCATGAGGTAGTTACCTGGAATGCATTTCAATTAACAGGTGTGCCTTGTTAAAAGTTAATTTGTGGAATTTCTTTCCTTCTTAATGCGTTTGAGACAATTGTGTTGTGACAAGGAAATGTTGGTATACAGAAGATAGCCCTATTTGGTAAAATACCAAGTCCATATTATGGCAAGAACAGCTCAAACAAGCAAAGATAAATGACAGTCCATTATTACCTTAAGAAATGAATGTCAGTCAATCTGGAACATTTCAAGAACCTTTAAAGTTTCTTCACGTGCAGTCACTAAAACCATTGAGCGCTATGATGAAACTGTCTCTCATAAGAACCGCCACAGGAAAGGAAGACCCAGAGTTACCTCTTCTGCAGAGGATAAGTTCATTTGAGTTACCAGCCTCAGAAATCGGCAACTAACTGCACTTCAGATTGCACCTCACAGTTCAAGTAACAGACACATCTCAACATCAACTGTTCAGAGGAGACTGCATGAATCAGGCCTTCGTGGTCGAATTGCTGCAAAGAAACCACTACTAAAGGCCAGCAATAAGAAGAAGATACTTGCTTGGGCCAAGAAACACGAGCAATGGACATTAGACCGGTGGAAATCTGTCCTTTGGTCTGATGAGTCCAAATTTGAGATTTTTGTTCCAACCGCCGTGTCTTTGTGAGATGCAGAGTAGGTGAACGGATGATCTCCGCATGTGTGGTTCCCAATATGAAGCATGGAGGAGGAGGTGTGATGGTATGGGGGTGCTTTGCTGGTGACATTATGCAGCGGTACGCCATCCCATCTGGTTTGCGCTTAGTGGGACTATAATTTGTTTTTCAACAGCACAATGACCCAGAACACACCTTCAGGCTGTGTAAAGGCTATTTGACCAAGGAGGAGAGTGATGGAGTGCTGCATCAGATGACCTGTTCTCCACAATCACCCGACCTAAAACCAATTGAGATGGTTTGGGATGAGTTGGACGGCAGAGTGAAGGAAAAGCAGCCAATAAGTGCTCAGCAAATGTGGGAACTCCTTCAAGACTGTAGGAAAAGCATTCCAGGTGACTACCTCTTGAAGCTGGTTGAGAGGATGCAAAGTGGTCATCAAGGCAAAGGGTGGCTACTTTGAAGAATCTAAAATCTAAATTATATTTTCATTTGTTTAGCACTTTTTTGGTTACTACATGATTCCATGTGTATTATTTCATAGTTTTGATGTCCTCACTATTATTATGCCCTGTAGAAAATAGTAAAAATAGCGAGAAAAAAAACCCTTGAATGAGTAGGTGTGTTCAAACTTTTGACTGGTACTGTACTTCCCTCGCCATTCTGCGGGACAGCAGTGCTTGGCAAACAGGAGCGAAGAGCACCATGTTCCATCCCCATTCATTAGGGGTGACCAATATCACAAGTTATTCCTCCTTCCTCCATCAACATAAACATCATTTTCTTTGACAATTTAACTAGCGCCCGGCTGATGTTGCCAGCCCACCAGCTCTCACGGTCTCATTTCAGAATTAAACGTTCATCCATTTTTCACAAACACAACATTTTTTAATTGTTCCAATCAGATTTCGAAGTGTTTAAGGTTAAGTTCAGGCATTAACTCCAAATTCTCAAGGTTAGTCATTAACTCTGAATGGTTAAGGTTAGGGTAAGGTTAAGGTAAGGGTTAAGTTTTTTGGATAGGCTTAAAACCAAAATTACTTTCTATTGCTAGATTTGAACTTTCAATCTGAGGCAGATGCTTATCCACCATTCCCTTCCACAACACCCTAGCAAAACCAGTGTTCACTGTTGTCCCTAGTGGCCAGTTTCCACGTCATCTCCCGTCGTCCTCAGACATGGATGGACGTTGAATACTGACTTGTATCACGGGTGACATGGCTAAGCCAGTATGGTCTGAGTTCACAACAAGTGTGTGATGTCACTGAACTTAGCTGCATCACTTCTAGCCATGACCCTATTTGATCCTATTGAGACGTGGCCCATAGGTCAGTAGTGTGTGTGTTAATCAGATGCATTCATGTTGAATGACTGTAAATACTTCTATAACATGTACAGGAGAAACTGCATGCTCTAGATAAGCTTAGCTACGACCTATTCTACTGCTACTATAATAATCATGTTTTATGTCTGGAATGAACAAAGAATCATATTTTTGTACAAAGTGAATGATTCTGTTTTTGTAGGTGTATTTTGTTATTGTCTAAAAGTTATTTAAATAAACTCTTGCCTTATAATCCTGAATGAGTATGGAGAGGGAGAGAGAATGAGACAGAGAAATAAAAAGTGAGTCATAAGTGTATTTTTGTACCGCAGTGAACTTTTTCAGCTCAGCTGGTCCAGTCCTGATATAACAGCAGCCTTGCGCACACAAACACACAAGCACAGACACACACACACAGATACACACACACACAGACACACACACACACACAGACACACACAGACACACACGCATGCACACACACACTGCATGGAGATGTCAGGATGATTCAGTTCCAGCTGGTCGTAGATGCTGTAGGGCAGAACTGTGTGTGTCTGGGAGATACAGCTGATGTGCAGGATATATTGGTTTGTCAGTATTGGGCTGATAGGACAGACTATAACAGCATAAAGCTTAAGGGGTTTTTGGTTCCGAAAAGGTCTTGTGGTCTTGCGATGTTATATAACCTCTGGATTCTGAATAGATAGTTAGTGTTGTATTATTGAGTATATTGCTCTGGCAACATTAACATTAGTCTGACAATGTAATTGACTGTGTATCACCTCATGACTGTCCCTAATTACTATCATGAGTTTACTTAGATATGATTGGTTTAAGTAATGCAATTCCTCAAATATGATTAGTTTAGATGGCATCTCCTTTGTCCTTTGCTGACTGGTATGAGTAGACAGATGTAGATCAACCTTAGATAAGAGTCTAGATTTGATTGACCTTGTTACCCTGACATGCTCCCTAAGGCTTGATTCCATTTGGGTCCCTATCCCTATCCCTTCACCTACATGCTGTATGTTTTCCTTGACCTATGCAGTAGCACCTTCCCCTTTCCCCTGCTTTCCTTGTTAGTGATGGTCCTTGTAGCCTTAAAGATGCACTCTGGGATCTTAAGCACCATTTTTTTTACACATATTGCACAAATTGGATTTGTAAAATATCATACAAATTGCAAAATGTGTAAAATATCACAAGAAATGGATGACGTAGTACACAATTGGATGATGTAGTACACAAAGACTGTGACTCGTTTTGGCTTGTGAGCACAACTTTTAACTGCTGGCTGAAATTATACAAACGTTTTGAGAGTGTGTAACCGATGTGAAATGGCTATCTAGTTAGCGGTGGTGCGCGCTAATAGCCTTTCAATCGGTGACGTCACTTGCTCTGAGACCTTGAAGTAGTGGTTCCCCGCGGCTTTTGTGGAGCGATGGGTAACGATGCTTCGTGGGTGACTGTTGTTGATGTGTGCAGAGGGTCCCTGGTTCGCGCCCGGGTTGGGGCGAGGGGACGGACGTAAAGTTAAACTGTTACAAGTGCATCTTTAATATAGCTTCAGCCATGTTAATTTCTCCTATCTATAGAAATAAATGAAGCACACAGGAAGGACACACCATTTTGGAAATTGCTTTAAATATTATTGCAGTTGTTGTATGGCATTGAAAAACACTGCTTGGTGTAAAAGGTTGTTTCTCTCGCATCATTTGATGCTAGAACATATACATTGTCCTTCTCCCGCAGCGATTTCCCTCTCTGTCCCAGAACAATGATGATAAATATTTCAGCTTGACTGTGCGTTGCATTGAGGAGCTCTTCTATCTCGGCCTATTGCTTATTTATCAGTACGAGGAACAGAACACAGAGGATCTCTCTCTCTCACTCTCTGAAAGTAACAGGAGACCAGGGGGAGCAGAGGAGCCAAACAAGGCACAGCCTTCTGATTAACCTCCATCAGAGAGCAGAGAGAAGCCTGAAACAACAGTCTTATGATTAACCTCCATCAGAGAGCAGAGAGAAGCCTGAAACAACAGCTTTATGATTAACCTCCAGCAGAGAGAAGCCTGAAACAACAGTCTTCTGATTAACCTCCATCAGAGAGCAGAGAGAAGCCTGAAACAACAGTCTTCTGATTAACCTCCATCAGAGAGCAGAGAGAAGCCTGAAACAACAGTCTTATGATTAACCTCCATCAGAGAGCAGAGAGAAGCCTGAAACAACAGCTTTATGATTAACCTCCATCAGAGAGCAGAGAGAAGCCTGAAACAACAGCTTTATGATTAACCTCCATCAGAGAGCAGAGAGAAGCCTGAAACAACAGCTTTATGATTAACCTCCATCAGAGAGCAGAGAGAAGCCTGAAACAACAGTCTTATGATTAACCTCCATCAGAGAGCAGAGAGAAGCCTGAAACAACAGTCTTATGATTAACCTCCATCAGAGAGCAGAGAGAAGCCTGAAACAACAGCTTTATGATTAACCTCCATCAGAGAGCAGAGAGAAGCCTGAAACAACAGCTTTATGATTAACCTCCATCAGAGCGCAGAGAGAAGCCTGAAACAACAGCTTTATGATTAACCTCCATCAGAGAGCAGAGAGAAGCCTGAAACAACAGTCTTATGATTAACCTCCATCAGAGAGCAGAGAGAAGCCTGAAACAACAGCTTTATGATTAACCTCCATCAGAGAGCAGAGAGAAGCCTGAAACAACAGCTTTATGATTAACCTCCATCAGAGAGCAGAGAGAAGCCTGAAACAACAGCTTTATGATTAACCTCCATCAGAGAGCAGAGAGAAGCCTGAAACAACAGTCTTATGATTAACCTCCATCAGAGAGCAGAGAGAAGCCTGAAACAACAGCTTTATGATTAACCTCCATCAGAGAGCAGAGAGAAGCCTGAAACAACAGCTTTATGATTAACCTCCATCAGAGAGCAGAGAGAAGCCTGAAACAACAGCTTTATGATGAACCTCCAGCAGAGAGAAGCCTGAAACAACAGTCTTATGATTAACCTCCATCAGAGAGCAGAGAGAAGCCTGAAACAACAGTCTTATGATTAACCTCCATCAGAGAGCAGAGAGAAGCCTGAAACAACAGTCTTATGATTAACCTCCATCAGAGAGCAGAGAGAAGCCTGAAACAACAGTCTTATGATTAACCTCCATCAGAGAGCAGAGAGAAGCCTGAAACAACAGCTTTATGATTAACCTCCAGCAGAGAGAAGCCTGAAACAACAGTCTTATGATTAACCTCCATCAGAGAGCAGAGAGAAGCCTGAAACAACAGCTTTATGATTAACCTCCATCAGAGAGCAGAGAGAAGCCTGAAACAACAGTCTTATGATTAACCTCCATCAGAGAGCAGAGAGAAGCCTGAAACAACAGCTTTATGATTAACCTCCATCAGAGAGCAGAGAGAAGCCTGAAACAACAGCTTTATGATTAACCTCCAGCAGAGAGAAGCCTGAAACAACAGTCTTATGATTAACCTCCATCAGAGAGCAGAGAGAAGCCTGAAACAACAGCTTTATGATTAACCTCCATCAGAGAGCAGAGAGAAGCCTGAAACAACACACTTATGATTAAACTTCTTGCCACTATAGGGGGTGCTGTTTCACATTAGCATAATTTCCTCTACAGATTAAACGGCTTCCTACTCAATTCTTGCTCGTACAATATGCATATTATTATTATTATTGGATAGAAAACACTCTCTAGTTTCTATAGCCGTTGGAATTTTGTCTCTGAGTGAAACAGAACTCAATCTACAGCACTTTTCATTATAGGGAGTCAGATTTCAAACATCTTGGCCACTGATCTGGAGTCAGTTTAAAGGTCCGTGTAAATGCTATGGAGAAACAGACACTTCTTACGTCTTCCCCTGGGTGTCAGTGCGTGATGACGCTTTGAATGGAGTCGATTGCGCAATCAGGGACTGTATAAAACAGCAAATACCGGAAGTAGCTTCCCTTTGCTGCCTGCGCCTTGCGCGCGAAGGACATCGGACTCGCCTCCTTCCAAGTTTTAGTTTAGCCAGTAATATTTCTCCGGTCATGTTTTTACTCGTTAGAGGTGTTAAAAACATCATAAGGTAGTTAATTTAAACCGTTTTATAGCAATTTATATCCGTTTAGTGCGATTTTGAGGCATTTATTTCTGAGACACTTTGAACCGCTGGGGACGTTTCCAGTTCATGCCGAACGTTAGTGGGCATTTCCACATGGCAAGAGGACAGCTTTCGACCAAAAGACGATTAGACCCAAGAAAGGATTCTTTGCCCAAGATTCTGATGGAAGAACAGCTCACAGTAAGAACAATTTATGATGATAAATCGTGTTTCTGTCGAAAAATGTTAAACGCTTATGGCGCCATTTTGTTTTGTATAGCTTCGCTTGGCGCAACCTGTATTGAAAAGTAAGGATAATTTAAAAAATGTAAATCAGCGATTGCATTAAGAACTAATTTGTCTTTCGATTCCTGTCAACCCTGTATTTTTTAGTCAAGTATATGATTAGCTTTTGATTAAACTAGATCACTCAAAGATGGCGACCGAAATTTCCAGGCTTGTTTTGCTACTATTTTCATTGTATAACCACGTTTTTTTATGGCTAAATATGCACATTTTCGAACAAACTCTATATGTATGTTGTAATATGATGTTACAGGAGTGTCATCGGAAGAATTCTGAGAAGGTTAGTGAAAAAATTAATATATTTTGGCGATGATACGATATCGCTCTCTTTGGCTTGAATTCATGCTGGGGTAACGTTTGCATATGTGGTATGCTAATATAACGATTTATTGTGTTTTCGCCGTAAAACACTTAGAAAATCTGAAATGTTGTCTGAATTCACAAGATCTGTGTCTTTCCATTGCTATGTGCTGTGTATTTTTAAGAAATGTTTTATGATGAGTAAATTGGTAATACAAGTTGCTCTCTGTAGTAATTCTAGTCGCTTTGGTGAGATTTGTGATGGTGGCTGCAATGGCAAACTATGATTTATACCTGAAATATGCACATTTTTCTAACAAAACCTATCCTATACCATAAATATGTTATCAGACTGTCATCTGATGAGGTTTTTTCTTGGTTAGTGGCTATCAATATCTTAGTTTAGCCGAATTGGTGATAGCTACTGGTGTTGAGAAAAAATGGTGGACAAAGAAAAATGGTGTCTTTTGCTAACGTGTTTAGCTAATAGATTTACATATTGTGTCTTCCCTGTAAAACATTTTAAAAATCTGAAATGGTGGCTTTATTCACAAGATCTGTATCTTTCATTAGGTGTCTTGGACTTGTGATTTAATGATATTTAGATGCTACTATTTAATTGTGACGCTATGCTAGCGATGCTAATCAGTGTGGGGGGGGGGTGGGGGGTGATCCCGGATCCGGGGTTGAGGCTCGTTAGAGGTTAACCTCCATCAGAGAGCAGAGAGAAGCCTGAAACAACAGTCTTATGATTAACCTCCATCAGAGAGCAGAGAGAAGCCTGAAACAACAGTCTTATGATTAACCTCCATCAGAGAGCAGAGAGAAGCCTGAAACAACAGCTTTATGATGAACCTCCATCAGAGAGCAGAGAGAAGCCTGAAACAACAGTCTTATGATTAACCTCCATCAGAGAGCAGAGAGAAGCCTGAAACAACAGCTTTATGATTAACCTCCATCAGAGAGCAGAGAGAAGCCTGAAACAACAGTCTTATGATTAACCTCCATCAGAGAGCGGAGAGAAGCCTGAAACAACAGTCTTATGATTAACCTCCATCAGAGAGCAGAGAGAAGCCTGAAACAACAGCTTTATGATTAACCTCCATCAGAGAGCAGAGAGAAGCCTGAAACAACAGCTTTATGATTAACCTCCATCAGAGAGCAGAGAGAAGCCTGAAACAACAGCTTTATGATTAACCTCCATCAGAGAGCAGAGAGAAGCCTGAAACAACAGTCTTATGATTAACCTCCATCAGAGAGCGGAGAGAAGCCTGAAACAACAGCTTTATGATTAACCTCCATCAGAGAGCAGAGAGAAGCCTGAAACAACAGTCTTATGATTAACCTCCATCAGAGAGCAGAGAGAAGCCTGAAACAACAGTCTTATGATTAACCTCCATCAGAGAGCAGAGAGAAGCCTGAAACAACAGTCTTATGATTAACCTGTCTGACTCAGGCGTTCCGCCAGCGGAACTCCTCCCACATTCCACTGAAAAGGCAGAGAGCGAAATTCAAAAAATATTTTTTAGAAATATTTAACTTTCACACATTAACAAGTCCAATACAGCAAATGAAAGATACACATCTTGTGAATCCAGTCAACATGTCCGATTTTTAAAATGTTTTACAGCGAAAACAGCACGTATATTTATATTAGCTCACCACCAAATACAAAGAAGGACAGACATTTTTCACAGCACAGGTAGCATGCACAAAGCCAACCTAACTAACCAAGAACCAACCAAACTAACCAACAAACTTCATCAGATGACAGTCTTATAACATGTTACACAATAAATCTATGTTTTGTTCGAAAAATGTGCATATTTGAGGTATAAATCAGTTTTACATTGCAGCTACCATCACAGCTACCGTCAAAAATAGCACCGAAGCAGCCAGAGCAATTATAGAGACCAATGTGGAATAACTAAATACTCATCATAAAACGTTTCTGAAAAATACACAGCGTACAGCAAATGAAAGACACAGATCTTGTGAATCCAGACAATATTTCAGATTTTCTAAGTGTTTTACAGCGAAAACACAATATAGCGTTATATTAGCTTAGCACAATAGCAAACATTACAACAGCATTGATTCAAGCCAAACATAGCAATAACGTATAAACCACCAAATATATTAATTTTTTCACTAACCTTCTCAGAATTCTTCAGATGACAGTCCTGTAACATCATATTACACAATGCATATAGAGTTTGTTCGAAAATGTGCATATTTAGCGGCACAAATCGTGGTTATACAATGAGAAAAGTAGCAAAGCTGCCCAGAAAATGGCAGGAGAAATCTTTGAAGAGGCACCTAATCTAATCAGTAACTATTCCAAAACTTGACTAAAAAATACAGGTTGGACAGCAATTGAAAGACAAATTAGTTCTTAATGCAATCGCTGAATTACATTTTTAAAATTAACGTTACTTCAAGCATACAGCGTGCGCTAAAGCGAGACCGCACCATAATTCATGGCGGAATTATTATCTGACATTTGTCAACATAAGTACGAATTAACAGCATAAAGACTGCTTACTATTAGCTGAGCTTCCATCAGAATCTTAGGCAAGGTGTCCTTTCTTCAGAACAATCGTCTTTTGGCTGAAAGATGTCCTCTTGTCCTGTCGAATTAGCCGATAACGTTAGCCACCCACTGGAGAGGTGCCCAACTAGTGGAAGCGCGTCACAAAGAAATCCCAGAAAATCGCAATAAACTGCTATAAACTGCTATAAGTCGGTTTAAATTAACTACCTTATGATGTCTTTAACACCTATAACGAATAAAAACATGACCGGAGATATAGAACTACTAAAACGAAAGCGTTTGCAGGACGCCATTGTGATGTCTTCATGCGTCAAGCGCACTGTTGAAAAGGACGGTCCTTCCGCTCCAGGGTCTATATATAGGGCCCAGATTGCGCAATCCACGCCATTCAAAATCTCCCCGCTTACTGACATCTAGAGGAAGGCGTATGCAGTGCATGTACCCTCATAGCTTACATGGGGACTTATAAACTGATCTCAGAACAGGGACCTCGATTTCTGAAATCTCACTCCCTGACAGGAAAAGTGCTGCAGAATGAGTTCTGTTTCACTCAGAGAAATAATTCAAACGGTTTTAGAAACTAGAGAGTGTTTTCTATCCAATAGTAATAATAATATGCATATTGTACGAGAAAGAATTGAGTACGAGGCAGTTTAATTTGGGAACACATTTTTCCAAAGTCGAAATAGCACCCCCCATAGGCTCAAGAGGTTCCATCAGAGAGCAGAGAGAAGCCTGAAACAACAGTCTTATGATTAACCTCCATCAGAGAGCAGAGAGAAGCCTGAAACAACAGTTAACCTCCATCAGAGAGCAGAGAGAAGCCTGAAACAACAGCCTTATGATTAACCTCCATCAGAGAGCAGAGAGAAGCCTGAAACAACAGCTTTATGATTAACCTCCATCAGAGAGCAGAGAGAAGCCTGAAACAACAGCCTTATGATTAACCTCCATCAGAGAGCAGAGAGAAGCCTGAAACAACAGTCTTATGATTAACCTCCATCAGAGAGCAGAGAGAAGCCTGAAACAACAGCTTTATGATTAACCTCCATCAGAGAGCAGAGAGAAGCCTGAAACAACAGCTTTATGATTAACCTCCATCAGAGAGCAGAGAGAAGCCTGAAACAACAGTCTTATGATTAACCTCCATCAGAGAGCAGAGAAGCCTGAAACAACAGTCTTATGATTAACCTCCATCAGAGAGCAGAGAGAAGCCTGAAACAACAGTCTTATGATTAACCTCCATCAGAGAGCAGAGAGAAGCCTGAAACAACAGTCTTAATCTGCCCATTATAATGCTCACACACATTGTTAACGATTTTAATGTTCACACAACAGTAATCGCATTACCACAATATTTCATTGTCAGTGTAATCTCTGCTTCGTGGTTGTTTTCTTCTTATGCTTTCTGAGGTTGTCAGAAGACCACAGGAATCACTGGGGGAAATCCTGCATTTGTTTCTAAATGTTTTATACTCTCTGATGGTCTCACATATCCATTAGTATGGGATTGTGTTCCAGTCATACCCTTGGCCCCACTTCTTCCCTTTCACCAAACTCCCACTGTCTCACAGAGAGTTAGCCCACTCCATAGAGAGAGGAGAGAGGGAAAGACAAGGAAAGAGAAAGACAGAGGAGAAAGGTGATGAGAGGGGCTATATGAGTAGGAATGGAAAGCATCAGAAGGGCAATGAAGGGAGAGGGGAGGATGAAGTGTGGTTAAGGCTGGAGGCTTGATGGGTTGCATCAAGAGGTGAGAAGAATGGGTGAGAGGTCTGAGAGAGGGAGCGAGTGGACTAGAACAAAGAGCAGTAGACGGAGAAAGAGTTCTCTACAGGGGTAGAGGAGGGGGACAGGGAGGGGTAGAGGGCATTGGCAGGGCACATTCAGAGGAGCAGGGGTCTACAGAACTGGACAAGCAGAAAACAGCCTGCTAGTTAGACTCCCCAGGACCCAGACACCAGACAGACATTACCAGATCCCAAGTTAACCTCCACTGCTAAGCACTGCTCTGTGACCATATTTACATATTAAAGCTAGAATGTAACCGTTCTCAAATTCATAGACAAAGCAATGGATGCAAGGACTGTCCATCCATGATATCAAAATGATCAAATATCAAATATTATTACAGTGTTGTTTACATGTATGTTGTTTACAACATTGAAGTAAAGCAAACCTTATATTTTGTGATCTGATAGGGTACGACAGTTGAACTAAGCTAACAAGTTGAATTCTTCAAGAATCATTGGGTATAACTTATAAATCCCAAAATGTATGTAGCAAATGCAGATTCTAGTTTTAAAGTTTCAGGGATTTTGTAACACACCCATTTTTTCCGTTCAGATATAAAATGAAGAGTAATGGCAAGGGAAATTGTTTATTGCTGCTTCTGCTGTAGAATTGCAAAGTGAAACTTCAGGGTTTCATGTCCTATGCACAGAATGTTCACCAGTGTTGCCCATCTGCTCTCTTCGCCAGATCCACCCATAGCGCTTGGGATTGACTGAGTGCCTCCTCTGTGGCTCAGTATACTTTTTGATCAAGGGCTAGTAGTAGCTCTCTGCTTTTCTCACATTATTTTATTTCCTCACGGTGAAACACACTGATGTGAGTTTGTTTGTGTGTTATGTCTTAGCCCTCTCTAGAGGGAACCAGTGGATCAGTCAGGGTGCCTCTGCGTGTCTCTACACGTGACTAAAACACAACCCAGTCTGTCTGTCTGTCTGAGTGCTCATTGGATAAGAGGGGTCAGTCAGTAGGTCAGGCTAACTGCCCCAGACAGACAGACATGAGAGGGGAAGAGGAAGACAAAGAGAAAGAGAGTGTGTGAGTTGATGTGATTGGTGTAATGAGAGTCTGCTGTAAACCCTGCTATGAGAGGTGAGAAGAGACCTTACGGACAGACACAAATAAAGGCTTGAGGCTTTCAGTAGGCCTATGTTATTGTTTAGGGTGTGTTCAAAATGGCCTCATAGTATTTCCATACAGATAATGGAATACACACAGAATTATTGTAATGCTACAACAAACCTAATAGTATAACAGTCCAGTGACCTGAAACATCATTGATTTCCACGATCTTGGTGTCAGTAAGTATATGTTTGTATGTGAGTTAGCTATTTCACAGTGGTGTAAAATACTTTTGTAAAAATACGTTAAAGTACTACTTAAGTAATTTTTGGGGGTATCTGTACTTTACTCTTTATATATTTGACAACTTTTACTTTTTCTTCACTACATTCCTAAAGAAAATAATGTACTTTTTTACGCCGTACATTTTCCCTGACACCCAAAAGCACTCATTACATTTTGAATGCTTAGCAGGACAGAAAATGGTTCAATTCACACACTTATCAAGACAACATCCCTGGTCATCCCTACTGCCTCTGATCTGGAGGACTCACTAAACAGAGAACATCCCAGGTCATCCCTACTGCCTCTGATCTGGAGGACTCACTAAACAGAGAACATCCCTGGTCATCCCTACTGCCTCTGATCTGGAGGACTCACTAAACAGAGAACATCCCTGGTCATCCCTACTGCCTCTGATCTGGAGGACTCACTAAACACAAATCCTTTGTTTGTAAATGATGTCTGAGTGTTGGTGTGACCCTGGCAATCCGTAAATGTAAAAAACAAGAAAATTGTGCCGTCTAGTTTGCTTAATATAAGGATTTTTTTTATTATTCATACTTTTACTTTTGATACTTAAATATATTTTAGCAACTATATTTTCTTTTGATACTTAAGTATATTTAAAACCAAATAGACTTTTACTCAAGTAGAATTTTACTGGATGACTTTCCCTTTTACTTGAGACATTTTCTATTAAGGTATCTTTACCTTCACTCAAGTATGACAATTGGGTACTTTTTCCACCACTGCTTATTCAGATGTGCTGTAGTGGTGGAATGCAAAGCAAAGGTATTTTTCTGTATGCACGCCGACTTCAAAAGTCTTCCCGCTGAAATCAAGATATCAAACCCCTGACAGGAAGAGGAAAGAGGAATTGAGATGTAAGCCATGTGTTTTGCACATACAGTATTTTACAGAGTATTTACCAAGGTGCAGATGTCTCTGTTACTCGGGTGTTGACAGTCAACTTCTGCTGGGCTATCCTGGAAACACGGAGGTGTGTGTTTGTGTGTGTTTGTGTGTGCTTGTGTGTTTGTGTGCCATGTGCTTGCTTGCATGCTTGAATGGTGTGTATGTGTTTAGAGTAGTATTGATGGCAGCCTGTGTAGAGTAGTACTGATGGCAGCCTGTGTAGAGTAGTACTGATAGCAGCCTGTGTAGAGTAGTATTGATGGCAGCCTGTGTAGAGTAGTATTGATGGCAGTCTGTGTAGAGTAGTATTGATGGCAGCCTGTGTAGAGTAGTATTGATGGCAGCCTGTGTAAAGTAGTATTGATGGCAGCCTGTGTAAAGTAGTACTGATAGCAGCCTGTGTAGAGTAGTATTGATGGCAGCCTGTGTAGAGTAGTATTGATGGCAGCCTGTGTAGAGTAGTATTGATGGCAGCCTGTGTAGAGTAGTATTGATGGCAGCCTGTGTAAAGTAGTATTGATGGCAGCCTGTGTAGAGTAGTATTGATGGCAGTCTGTGTAGAGTAGTACTGATAGCAGCCTGTGTAGAGTAGTATTGATGGCAGCCTGTGTAGAGTAGTATTGATGGCAGTCTGTGTAGAGTAGTATTGATGGCAGCCTGTGTAGAGTAGTATTGATGGCAGTCTGTGTAGAGTAGTATTGATGGCAGCCTGTGTAGAGTAGTATTGATGGCAGCCTGTGTAAAGTAGTATTGATGGCAGCCTGTGTAGAGTAGTATTGATGGCAGTCTGTGTAGAGTAGTATTGATGGCAGCCTGTGTAAAGTAGTATTGATGGCAGCCTGTGTAGAGTAGTATTGATGGCAGTCTGTGTAGAGTAGTACTGATAGCAGCCTGTGTAGAGTGGTATTGATGGCAGCCTGTGTAGAGTAGTATTGATGGCAGCCTGTGTAAAGTAGTATTGATGGCAGCCTGTGTACAGTAGTATTGATGGCAGTCTGTGTAGAGTAGTATTGATGGCAGCCTGTGTAAAGTAGTATTGATGGCAGCCTGTGTACAGTAGTATTGATGGCAGTCTGTGTAGAGTAGTATTGATGGCAGCCTGTGTAGAGTAGTATTGATGGCAGCCTGTGTAAAGTAGTATTGATGGCAGCCTGTGTACAGTAGTATTGATGGCAGCCTGTGTAGAGTAGTATTGATGGCAGCCTGTGTACAGTAGTATTGATGGCAGCCTGTGTAGAGTATTATTGATGGCAGCCTGTGTACAGTAGTATTGATGGCAGTCTGTGTAGAGTAGTATTGATGGCAGCCTGTGTAGAGTAGTATTGATGGCAGCCTGTGTAAAGTAGTATTGATGGCAGCCTGTGTAAAGTAGTATTGATGGCAGCCTGTGTAAAGTAGTATTGATGGCAGCCTGTGTAAAGTAGTATTGATGGCAGCCTGTGTAAAGTAGTATTGATGGCAGCCTGTGTACAGTAGTATTGATGGCAGCCTGTGTAAAGTAGTATTGATGGCAGCCTGTGTAAAGTAGTATTGATGGCAGCCTGTATACAGTAGTATTTTGGGGGAATGGGCCTGGAGGTATGTGTGTACTTAGCAGCAGGTATGTGTGTGTGAGGCAGAAACAGTTAGCTGTGAGCAGCTAATAACTACCTGTGGTCTATACAGGTGATTTAGTAATGTACAGCCTCTCTCCTCGCTGCAGAGTGTGTGCCGGGACACACACAACTTTAAATATTGTCTTCATTCACATAGGGTTTGGAAAAGTTGAATACGTCTACACCAGATCTGTCAGACGTATACTTCTCTGATGCAGGTTTTCCGACTTTTTTCTTGTCGTATTATCTCTACTGCAGGCAGAAAAGGATATCTGCATGTAGCTACTCATACTACTAAAAAACGAATATCCTGAATTTCCTTCTGTCCTGGAATTCAAGGTAATTTCCCTCTCTCTCTCTCTCTCTCTCTCTCTCTCTCTCTCTCTCTCTCTCTCTCTCTCTCTCTCTCTCTCTCTCTCTCTCTCTCTCTCTCTCTCTCTCTCTCTCTCTCTCTCTCTCTCTCTCTCTCTCTCTCTCTCTCTCTCTCTCTCTCTCTCTCTCAATTCAATTCAATTCAATTCAATTTGCTTTATTGGCATGACGTAACAATGTACATATTGCCAAAGCTTATTTACAATATAAAAATGAGAATCAAAATGGTCAACGGGACAACAGTAACAACAATAACCAAGGGTCAAAATAGCCATACATTCAACAATAACAATAAACATACAGTAGAGTACATGTGCAGGTTGATTGGTCTGTCAGACACTGTCCCTCAACTTGTGGCAGGCAGCAATGTAGTGCGCTGCCAACCCACAGCTCTCTGCGTCCTCCCCTAACAGGACGGGTAGCCTATCCTCATCAGAGAGGTCTTTGAAACCTTGAATAAGAGTTTCAAATTTGGGGAAATGACACTCTCTAATTGTTTTATATTTTTGACATTTTGTCAGGAAATGCAGCTCCGTCTCAGGTTCTGCTGTTGTGCAGTGGTTGCACAGCCTTTCCTCTACAGGGAGCCAGGTTTTCCTGTGTCTACCCTTCTCAATGGCAAGGCTGTGCTCACTGAGCCTGTACTTTGTCAAGGTTTTTCTAAGGTTTTGATCAGTAACCATAGTCAAATAGTTAGCCACGGTGTACTGTCGATTTAGGGCCAGATAGCACTGCATTTTGCTCTGTGCTTGTGCTTGTGTTTCCCAATAAGCAATGTAGTTTTGTTTTAACTGTGTTGTAATTTGGTTTATTCTGATTGATTGGATGTTCTGGTCCTGAGGCTTCAGTGTGTTAGTAGAACAGGTTTGTGAACTCAGCCCCAGGACCAGCTGGATGAGGGGACTCTTTTCTTTGCTCAGCTCTTGGTATTGCAGGGCTTGGTAGTGATATGAGAGGGGGTCACTGTATTTTAGATGTTTCCAAAACTTAATTGCTCTTTTTTGAGTTTTTATTATTAGTGGATATTTGCCTAATTCTGCCCTGCATGCATTGTTTGTAGTTTTCCTCTGGACATGTAGGAGAATCTTACAGAACTCTGCATGCAGGGTTTCAATGGGATGTTTGTCCCATTTGATGAAATCTTGTTTTGCAAGTGGACCCCACACCTCGCTGCCATAAAGTGCAATTGGTTCAATGACATATTCAATTAGTTTTAGCCAAATTTTAATAGGTATTTCAATTTGAATTTGCTTTTTAATTGCGTAGAATGCCCTGCGTGCTTTCTCTCTCAGTTCATTCACTGCCTCATTAAGGTGTCCAGTTGAGCTTATTTTTAAACCTAAGTAATTGTAGTGTGTGCAGTACTCTATATATTTTGTACCAATTGAGAACTTTGGTCTAATTCCCTGAGATCTGGATCTTCTCTGGAAAATCATTATTTTAGTCTTTTTGGGGTTTACTGCCAGGGCCCAGGTCTGGCAGTACTGCTCTAGCAGATCCAGGCTCTGCTGTAGGCCATGTGCTGTGGGTGACAACAGGCATAGGTCATCTGCGAAGAGTAGGCATTTAACTTCTGAATTATGGAGACTAACACCAGGGGCTGAGGATTTTTCTAGAATAGTGGCCAATTCGTTGATGTAAATATTGAAGAGTGCAGGGCTCAGATTACAACCCTGACGAAGGCCCCGCCCCTGGTTAAAGAATTCTGTTCTTTTCTTGCCAATTTTAATGCTGCACGTATTGCCAGTATACATTGATTTAATTATGTCATATGTTTTACCCCCTACACCACTTTCAATAACTTTGTAGAACAGTCCTGTATGCCAAATAGAATCAAATGCTTTTTGGAAGTCGATAAAGCAAGCGTATATTTTGGTATTATTTTGGTGGACATGTTTACCTATCAGGGTGTGTAGGGTGTAAATATGATCGGTCGTGCGATGTTTTGGTATAAATCCAATTTGGCTTTTACTCAAGACATTGTGCTTATTAAGGAAGTTTAGAACTCTTACATTGATAATACTACAGAAAACCTTCCCCAGGTTACTGTTCACACAAATGCCTCTGTAATTGTTAGGGTCAAATTTGTCTCCGTTTTTAAAGATTGGGGTTATGAGTCCTTGATTCCAGATGTCAGGGAAATAACCTACACTCAGGATCAAATTAAACAGTTTTAATATAGCCAATTGAAATTTTGCACTAGTGAGTTTGAGCATCTCATTTAGGATGCCATCAGGTCCGCATGCCTTTTTAAATTTAAGAGCCTGAAGTTTCTTATAGAGCTCCTGGTCAGTAATTGGGGAGTCCAGTGGATTTTGATTGTCCTTTATAGCTTTTTCGAATACATTCAACTTCTCATGTATTTGGCGTTGTTCTGCGTTTGTGTCAATTTGAACGGTGTTGTAGAGCGTTTTAAAATGGGTTGTCCATATGTCACCGTTTTGTATCGCTAATTCCTCTTGTTTAGATTTTTTTATTTTTTTCCAATTTTGCCAGAAGTTGTTTGTGTTTATGGACTCCTCAATTAGCGTCAGCTGCTTTCTGTTGTACTGTGCTTTTTTGGTTCTGAGTGTACGTTTATAGAGTTTTAAAGTCTCACAGTAATGAAGGCGTAATTCACCATTATTTGGGTCTCTGTGCTTTTGGTTGGATAGTGTTCTAATTTTTTTCCTTATAATTTTACAATCTGCATCAAACCAGTTGTCATCTGTGATCTTTTTTGTTTTGTTTTTTATCAATTTCAATTGTGCTTCTTTTGCCGTTTGCCTGAATATATAGTTGATGTTTTGTACTGCTAGATTGATGCCTTCTTTACTGTGAGTGAATGTGGTATCCAGAAAGTTATCTAAGAGTGTTTGGATATTTTGGTTCCAGGTTGCTTTCTGGTATTCTTCTGTGCTGTTTTGGGCCCATCTGTATGAATGTCTGATGTTGTACAGCTTACTGGGCTGTGAATGTGTGGTTGTTTCCATGTCTGTTCTTTTGAGGAACAACGTAATTTGGCTGTGATCAGACAGAGGTGTTAGTGGCTTGACAGTGAATGAGCTGAGAGAGAAAGGGTCAATGTCTGTAATCATATAGTCTACTGTACTGTGGCCAAGAGGTGAGCAGTAGGTGAATCTCCCCAAAGAGTCCCCCCGTAACCTACCATTGACAAAGTACAGACCCAAGCTTCTACAGAGCTGCAACAGATCCCTTCCGTTGTTGTTGACGGTGCTGTCACTGTTGTTTCTATGGGGGAGATTAAGGCAGTTAGAAACAGTATGGCCTGTAATAAAGCTGTCCCCTCGTGTGCTCGTTAGATCAGGTAGTGTTCCTGTGCGCGCATTTGTGTCCCCACAGATGAGCACATTTCCCTGGGCCTGGAAATGGCACGTCTCTTCCTCAAGGGTGGGGAAGATCTCCTCTGAGTAATATGGGGAGTCTGAGGGGGGGATATAAATTGCGCAAAGGAACACATCTTTTTCTGTCAGTACAAGTTCTTTTTTCAGTTTTAACCAAATGTGATATTTGCCAATTTTGAGGGGGTCAATTAGATGTTGTAGTTCGGATTTGTACCAAATGATCAGTCCTCCAGAGTCTCTGCCTCTATTGACAGAGCTGTGTTTCTCTCTCTCTCTCTCTCTCTCTCTCTCTCTCTCTCTCTCTGTACTGTTTTGTGTCACTTTGTGAGGGGTTCAATGAAGAGCAGTTGAAAGTCGAAAGTCTCTCTCTCTTTCTGCAGCGGTATGTATTTGAGCTGACTGCCTACCCACCACCTCTCTCTGTGGGGTCATGATGGGAGACACCGTTTCATGGGGTGTCGTGGAGCGGAGTGCGTCCAAGCATATCCTGTTTCCCTGAGATTCTGATCACGGCCATGTTCCACTTATCAGGGGTCAGAGGGTACAGAGAGGATGGGGGGTAGAGCTCAGATGTCTTTAGTATCAAAGCTGTGTCTGAATGCCTGGGGGGACAGCATCACACACCATCACATCATTAACCTATGGAACGCATAGGAAATACTATAGACCTTGTTAGACACTACCTAAATGGAAAGGGATTGGTAAATATATCCTAGTTATTAATATTCTGGTATTTGCTGATTGTGTGTGTGTGTGAGGGTGTGTGTGGGTGGGTGTGTGTGTGTGTGTCACGCCCTGACCATAGAGAGCTGCTTATTCTCTATGTTGGTTGGGACGTGACAGTGACTAGGGTGGGTCATCTAGGTGTTTAATGATCTATGTTGGCCTTGTATGGTTCCCAATCAGAGGCAGCTGTTTATCGTTGTCTCTGAATGGGGATCATATTTAGGCAGCCATTTCCCCTTTGTGCTTTGTGTGATCTTGACTATGTATGGTTGCCTGTGCGCACTATGTTAGCTTCTATGAAAGTTAAACTATGAGAGTTTCACCTAGTAATAAAAAAAGATGTGGAACCAAGATCACGCTGCGCTTTGGTCCACTTATTATAACGATCGTGACAGTGTGTGTCTGCTCTCATTCAGTTCTGATCACATGCCTGATTGCTTTTTGACATGACCCCATCAATCTTGACAATCACAAACATGACCTCGTCACTCTCTACCATTCATAAACAGTCTCTGTGACCTCTGACCCCTGCTCCCAGGAAGTAGAAAGGTCTTGGCAGAAGAATCCTTCCTTCCTGGTTTTTGAAACACAGAATCAAGTGCTGTTTCATTATCTCCATTTACACAGCCTGTGTTCAGCATGGGGGATTGTTGAGGGAGACGAGGTGTGTTTGTGTGTGTGTGTGTGTGTTTATGTGCGTCCGTGCATGCGTGCGTGTGTTTGCACTTGTGCATGGTCATTTGTCAATACATATGAAGGTGTCTGTCATCATGGTATGTAGAAATGACACGAGCTCCAGAGATAAATGCAGGGAATCATCCTGCAAATTTACTTCATTAACTTATCAGTCATTCAGACAGTGTAATGGTTAACTTCTCTGGGATATGTGGGACGGTAGCGTCCCACTTGGACAAAAGCCAGAAAAAATGTAGCGCACCAAATTCAAATATATTACTATGAAAATCAATCTTTCATGAAATCACACATGAAAGACACCAAATTAAAGCTACACATGTGGTGAATCCAGCCAACATGTCTGATTTCAAAAAAGATTTACGGGGAAAGCACACCAAACAATTATGTTAGCTCAGTACATAGCCACAGAAAAACACAGCCATTTTCCCAGCAAAAGATAGTAGTCACAAAAAGCAGAAATAGAGATAAAATGAATCACTAACCTTTGATGATCTTCATCAGATGACACTCATAGGACATCATGTTACACAAAACATTTACGTTTTGTTCGATAATGTGCATATTTATATCCACAAATCTCGGTTTACATTGGCGCCATGTTCAGAAATGCCTCCAAAATATCCAGAGAAATTGCAGAGAGCCACGTCAAATAACAGAAATACTCATCATAAACTTTGATGAAAGATACATGTTTTACATATAATTAAAGATACACTTGTTCTTAATGCAACCGCTGTGTCAGATTTAAAAAAAACTTTACGTAGAAAGCACACCATGCAATAATCTGAGACGGCGCTCAAACATAACAACATTTCTTTGCCATGTTGGAGTCAACAGAAATACGAAATTACATCATAAATATTCCCTTACCTTTGATCATCTTCATCAGAATGCACTCCCAGGAATCCTAGTTCCACAATAAATTGTTGTTTTGTTCGATAATGTCCATTACTTATGTCTAAGTAGCTACTTTTGCTAGCATGTTTAGTGCACATGTCCAAACGCTCGCGCAAATGCAGGCGAACTCGGACGAAAACTTCAAAAAGTTATATAACAGGTCGAATAAACTGGTCAAACTAAGTAGAGAATCAATCTTCAGGATGTTATCATATATATCCAATAACGTTCCAACCGGAGCATTCCTTCATGTCTGTAGAAGTTATGGAACGCAAGGTGATATCATGAGGAAAGCGCGTGACCAGGAACTGGCAATCTGCCAGACCACTGACTCATTCCCCTCCCATCCGGCCCCACAACACAGCATAAGCTTCATTCCACGTTCTACAGACTGTTGACATCTAGTGGAAGGCGTAGGAAGTGCAAACAGATCCATATCTTACAGGGAATTGAATCGGCGATGAGTTGAACATTGACCAGTCTCAGAATTCTCACTTCCTGATTTTTTCTCAGGTTTTTGCCTGCCATATGAGTTCTGTTATACTCACAGACATCATTCAAACAGTTTTAGAAACTTCAGAGTGTTTTATATCCAATAGTAATAATAATATGCATATATTAGCATCTGGGACAGAGTAGGAGGAAGTTCACTATGGGCACGCAATTCATCCAAAAGTGAAAATGCTGCCCCCTATCATAAAGAAGTTAATCTAGTCTATCAGCTACACACAACCATTACCCATGCTGTTTTACAGGGACTGGAAGGCATTCAATCTGGGTCAAACTGAAAAAGATGGGGGGAAACCCTGTTTCCACATGGCAAGGACATGGGAATCTCAGTCACACAGAAAGGCATTGACAGGATTTCACAGCAGCCAAAGCCACCTTATACCAACTACTGACTGTGTGGTCTGGACTGGAGGCTCCACTGGCATCCTGAAAGATTTACACATTCTGTCAGAGTTTAATGACGTTCCTCTCTCTCCGTCTTTAAACAGGAAGGGAGGGGTCAAATAATCAAAAAGGAGAAATGTCAAAGTTGTCCATCACTAAGCACAGCTTGCTGTTTTCAACCAGCTCAATAGGTCCTAACATTTTATGAGAAAAAAAGGGTGATGCTATATTTTACAGCCACTCAGTTTGACTGAACTTAGAAACGCTGTGCAACACTGTGAAATTGTTAGTTACATAATTACTTTAGATCTATTTCAATCTTATTGAAAGAAGCACCACTGGAACCACTTGCAACCAATTTACAGCTGTGTTGAATTATGTAACTTAGTAACTACCATTACAACCATATAATTTATCATTGAATACCAAATACCATCTATAGCTGAGGACCTCTACACAAACTAAGACCAACATGAGGAATTCATTGGGTAAGGGTTGGTGATTATCCAATAACTGAAGCTTTATTGTCATATTGCATGATAACTATTTTGGAGGGAAATCACTGTATATGCCAATTGCATCATAATGTCAGAGCAAATATTGTTTTAACCCTTACAGAGGGTAAATATTGTTTTATCCCTTACAGAGTTACCCTTACAGCGGGTAAATATTGTTTTAACCCTTACAGAGCTACCCTTACAGAGGGTAAATATTGTTTTAACCCTTACAGAGCTACCCTTACAGAGGGTAAATATTGTTTTATCCCTTACAGAGTTACCCTTACAGAGGGTAAATATTGTTTTAACCAATACAGAGTTAACCTTACAGAGGGTAAATATTGTTTTAACCCTTACAGAGCTACCCTTACAGAGGGTAAATATTGTTTTAACCCTTACAGAGTTACCCTTACAGCGGGTAAATATTGTTTTAACCCTTACAGAGGGTAAATATTGTTTCAACCCTTACAGAGTTACCCTTACAGAGGGTAAATATTGTTTTAACCCTTACAGAGCTACCCTTACAGCGGGTAAATATTGTTTTAACCCTTACAGAGTTACCCTTACGCGGGTAAATATTGTTTTAACCCTTACAGTGTTACCCTTACATAGGGTAAATATTGTTTTAACCCTTACAGAGGGTAAATATTGTTTTAACCCTTACAGAGGGTAAATATTGTTTCAACCCTTACAGAGTTACCCTTACAGAGGGTAAATATTGTTTTAACCCTTACAGAGCTACCCTTACAGTGGGTAAATATTGTTTTAACCCTTACAGAGTTACCCTTACAGCGGGTAAATATTGTTTTAACCCTTACAGAGTTACCCTTACGCGGGTAAATATTGTTTTAACCCTTACAGTGTTACCCTTACATAGGGTAAATATTGTTTTAACCCTTACAGAGGGTAAATATTGTTTTAACTTGTATAGCAGTGTTTTTCAAAGTAGCCTAAGTAATCTCTGATCGTGGTTACGGGAAGATTCACATCCCCTTTGGTTTCAGAGCTACCTACCCTTTCTTAACCTTGTCGTTACAATACATCTCCAATTTAGAAACTCTACAAAGACAAACAAACACAGATGGGTATTGAGTATCAAGTAAACACAGTTCAAAAGGATTGTTTTGATTCTGGAACCTATAAAATGTATGGATTGTTTGGTTGTGGTCTCATGACATAGGAAGCTACAGTATAGAGCTTAGAGCTGTTCCTCTTTGACTTCATCATATCTGTACAATCATCAAGCCAAGGCCCCTGGTAGCGAGGAACAGAAATACTGTAGATTTGAGTTTATTTAGGTTTATTTTATCCACCACATCCTCGTTCTTATGATCACCTCATCTGTGCAGGTTCCCAGTAGTCTATTTTTGACAGAATGGGGATGTGGGTGAGGATAAGGGGTATCTGTGGGGGAGAAAGGTGGAGTATATATGGAAGCCCATGTGGTCTGGGCCATCGCTAAGGTCTACTGACTGTTAACGTTCCACATATGAATTCCTCTCTTTCTGAACCAGAATGTGTGTTATTCTAGAGCTGCTTTTGTTCCACACAGAAACCTCTCCCATCTCCTTCAGGTTGTTTTTACAGGGTGGTCATGTTTGTCTTTTCTGATTTCCACAAGTAGAAAGGTCTGTTAGTGTTTCTGGTCCTGGTCTGTGATTGGTGGATCTCTGGGTGTCCTGGGCAGGTCATGAAAGGGCTCCATCTCTCCAGGGATCGGTGAGGGTGGGGGAGGACAGGGGTGAGGGCAGGGGGAGGGTGAACAAGTGTGGGTAAGGTGTTTCGGGTAATTGGCAAATCTCATGTAAGCTGCTTCTGTTTTTGTTCAGTCTCTGTAAACCTGCTCCATTTACCTCCCTCCCCAAATCTTAGGAAAATAGTAGAGAAACAATTGTCATAATTCAACTTAAACTCTGGTGTGGATCCAGGCTTAGCTCTCATCTCATAAAAATTGTATTTTGTCTAAAAAATATAAAAAATCATACTTCCTGAAAACGCATTTCTGGATTGTTCCTGGAATGTGTCTCAATACCAACAACTGTTACGTGGACAAATTAGTTCAGATTTCTATCACATCAACAGTGTAAGCAAAACAATTTTATTAGTGCACACTGAATAAGTGCTATGGTAACCATATATCATTCTTGGAGCTCGTTTTCATGCAGGTATACATTCTTGTCTGACCCCAGAGTAAGACACTATAGTCTCTAATCCAGGGCTCTCCAACCCTGTTCCTGGAGAGCTACCCTCCTGTAGGTTTTTGCTCCAATGCTAGTTGTAACTGACCTGATTCAGTTTATCAACCAGATTATTATTAGAATTAGGTGTACTAGATTAGGGTTGGAGCAAAAACCTACAGGACGATGGCTCTCCAGGAACAGGGTTGGATAGCCCTGTGGAGAGCCCTGTGGAGAGCCCTGTGGAGAGCCCTGCTCTAACTCATTCCTGGGTGTGTGTTTCCAGGCAGTGTGAGGTGAACCATGGTTAGCGCTGGGTTCATACCCAGGCCTGTAAATAAAGTCAGGATTAGATCGGAGACAATGGTCCTTTCACACTGGATTCAGTTTGACCCTAAAAACAAACGTCTGGATTACTGTCTTTCCACATGTTGGAATGTAGTTTATGCAAGCATGTACAGTATATGGATTTCATTTTACATGGATTGTGAGCTGTGTTCTGTGTACCAGCTTGTATTCATCTCACCATTTGTATTTGATTTCAATTGTGTGCAATTGGATAGGCCTTTTAAAGAACACTTGACAGAGGCATTTGAGGTCATACTCTTATGATCCCCACCAGTGAAATGTGCCAGACAGCCCATTCTCCTACGGAATAAATCGGGAGGTGTCGATTCTGCAGATACCAGATTACGTTTGGATTTGGAGAAATATGGACGCTATGTCGTCCACTAGGGGCAACATGAGCGCCTATTACCTTCTAGCAGGCTGGCGGCTTGCTGGAGTGTTGTGGATGGGGGATGGTCGTGTAAGCCGTAGACTCCGGCTCTGAAGGTTGTGTGTTCAATCCTAGTGCTAGACACTCTTTTTTGTTTTAAGCCTTTCCCAAGCCTTAACCCTAACCTTAACCATTCGGAATGAATGCCTAAACACACGTTTTAGTTTCAATTTTGCGTAGTATGACAGACAGCTAAGATACAGTACCAAATGGCATAATTAAAGCATCAAGCCATGACTTCCTTCTGTGACAGTTAAAACATGGCAACTCCCCGCCATGGCGTAATACTGTTACTGCAGTTACGTCATGTGTTGGCGTTTTATTTGGAGATTGGGTTGCAGATTGTGTGTGTGTGTGTGTGTGTTAGAGGTTGACATGGGAACAGGACTCACATGGGTCTTGTGGGTCGTTCAGGATTTTGTCAGGAATGGGAGTCAAGTTCTAGAGTCAGGACGGAACAGGATCGACAGTCCACAGGAACAGGCAGTACAGGAATAGTTATAAACGGAGTGTTTTTTGGGGTGGGGGGTTAGAAATATGTAATGTATGGAGGATTTCATAAAAAAACTGTGTGTAGGCCATTTCCACCCTCCTCTGGCTCACTGTCACTCCACACTCCAGTTGGAGCCAGTCACTACTTAGCTACGAGCAGCTAATGGAGCAAGTTATTTCTGACTTCTGCACGTAAAAACTAGCACGGGACAGAATGGGAGGGAATTTTATTCGGACGGGACAGGAAAGTTATTTGGTTTTAGAACTGTTGCGGAATCAGGACAGTACGGGGAAAACAATTTCAAGACAGGACGGGACATCAATGAATTTTCACTCCCGTGTCAACCTGTAGTGTGTGTGTGTGTGTGTGTGTGTGTGTGTGTGTGTGTGTGTGTGTGTGTGTGTGTGTGTGTGTGTGTGTGTGTGTGTGTGTGTGTGTGTGTGTGTGTGTGTGTGTGGTAGTCTCATGTTGCTGCTGGCGTCCTTGTTTTTCCCTTGGGAGTAGCAGTGTGTGTACAGTATGTCTGGGTAACTGATATTCCATTCTCAACAGTTTGATGCCACACTTCATTGACCTTTAGCCTTTTAATCAGTTTTCCAATTTGTCACATGTACTAATTCTACACAGCAACACAGCTGAACATTTCTCTATAACTTATGCTGGAAAGTACAGTAATAGATGGAAAGATTATTAGCTAGCTAGATAATTAGCTATACAGGCAGACACACATACTTATCTGGATTCATTGCTATTGTAAAGTCAATGGCTTCTCTGTGCTGTATTGTGTGTGGTGTATCTGAGTGTGTTGTTGGCCTTTAGATGTTGGCACAGTGACCAAGATAGCCATGAAGAAACCTCCCCACCAGGCAGAGATTAGAGCCTCAGATGCCTCCATCTGTCCCCCTCTCTCTACCATGCTTCTGCCCAGCCAGGGACAGCCTCGGGTGGGCCACGTAGATTTGCTGGGGCCCTGGAGGTCTGGACGACCAGAGTGGAGAGGCAGGGGGGCAGAGAGGCAGGAGGCATAGAGGAGGCCATGGGGTGGGCTGGAAGCACTCAATGACTTTTGACTCTGTCAGTTAAACTGTCTTCAAACTTTTGAAACAGAGAGTGAGAGAGAAAGAACACATAGGATACATTGAACAGAAAAAAAGAGAGAAAGGAAAATCAGGGAAGAGAGAGCGAGTGGTATTGATCAGTGAGGTATATATTTCCAGTCGTTGGGACTGAGTGGAATACATGGAGAGTGGTGAGAGGTATCAGAGGGATCAGATGTTGGATGGAAGGAGAGGGGAAAGGAAGAGCAGAAAGAAGATGAGGAAAGGCAAAGAGGCGTGGAGGATTAGTATGGTTCTACAGCGTTGTTGCATGTGTCTGGAAACCTCTGCAGAGGTGCTGTCAGATCATATCACTGAATATTTGCCAGCTCCGTCGCTCCCTATCTCCATCCCCATCTCTCTCATTCTCTATCTCTCTGTCTTTCTGTCTCTCCCTATCTCTGTCCTCATCTCTCTATACCACTCATTCTCTGCCTCTCCCTATCTCTGTCCTCATCTCTCTATCCCTCTCATTCTCTGTCTCTCTGTCTGTCTGTCTCTCCCTATATCCGTCCCATCTCTCTATCCCTCTCATTCTCTGTCTCTCCCTATCTCCGTCCCATCTCTCTATCCCTCTCATTCTCTGTCTCTCCCTATCTCCGTCCCCATCTCTCTATCCCTCTCATTCTCTGTTTTTCTGTCTGTCTGTCTGTCTCTCCTTCAGTCCGTCCATCCGTTTGTTTGCTCATCCGTCTCCCTCTCTCTCTCTCTCTCTCTCTCTCTCTTTCTAGCTCTTTTTCTGTTCATCCATTTTTATTACAGTGTCTCTGCCCGGTCAAGTGGATACCCAAACTGCTACAGCTGTCATAGTGACAACCGGTCCTTTTAATCCTTTGATCTCAGACTGCTGGCCACTCACCAAGACCACACTCCCCGAAAATACTTAGGACACACACACACACACACACACACACACACACACACACACACACACACACACACACACACACACACACACACACACACACACACACACACACACACACACACACACACACACACACATACTCACCTGAAAATACTTAGGACACGCACCCACACACACACACACACACACACACTCACACACGCACACACACATACTCCCCTGAAAAGACTTAGGACAGTATGTCTCTAGCCTACACACCTCCCTTGCTAATGTGTTAAATGTGAGACCTCTCCTGGCATGGACCAGCAGGCTGTGTGCTGATCATGTGATTTACACTTAAGATATATCCAGACCTTGAAGTAGAATGCGAAAACAAATATATACTCGTCACTTACAATGTTACTGCACAGAGATCAGAATTTTATGAGTGGAACTAGTCCTCAAGTTATTGAAGATTGGAGGTACCAGTTCAGTTAACCACCCCTCCAGACAGATCAGAACCGGGCCACCATGGTTGTTGTGTAAACAATGTGTTGTTGTTCTGCATGCTGAAACACATTGTTCGGTTCTGTAGTTCCAAACAGAGCAGAGCTGAGGCAGTTTGAACTGGGCATAATATTGGGTCAAGTCTGCTTGCATGGCAGACTGGGAGAGAATATTACGCTAGTTTGGGACTATGACTGAAAAACACATAGTGAACAACACCACTGCCAGAAGAGAAGATGAAAGATTTGGGAAAATATATTAACGTAACACCATGTTTGCATGTTTGAAGGTTTCGGTCTTCAGATCAGCTATACATGAAAGACAAACACATACACACTCGCACATATTGGTGAGCACAATTAGTTTTTTAAAATGATCCATAGATTGTCAGTTTACTAGCTAAGGAAGTCAGTCTGTCAGATTCTGTCAGATTCCAACATTAGGACAATAACTGGTGTAATTTACCAGAACAGCCATTAACCCAACCCACTGGGCACAAACTGGTTAAACTTCTTATGGCTGGGGGCAGTATTGAGTAGCTTGGATGAATAGAGTAAACTGCCTGCTACTCAGGCCCAGTTGCTAATATATACATAGTATTAGTAGATTTGGATAGAAAACACTCTGACGTTTCTAAAACTGTTTGAATGATGTCTGTGAGTATAACAGAACTCATATGGCAGGCAAAAACCTGAGAAAAAATCCAACCCGGAAGTGGGAAATCTGAGGTTTGTAGGTTTTCAACTCATCGCCTATCAAATATACAGTGGGATATTGGTCATATTGCACTTCCTAAGGCTTCCACTAGATGTCAACAGTCTTTAGAACCTTGTTTGATGCTTCTACTGTGAAGGAGGGGGGAATGAGGGCTCTTTGAGTCAGGGCTCTGGCAGAGTGCCATGAGCTGACCATGCGCGTTCACGTGAGATAGTTAGCTTGCGTTCTATTGCATTTCTGAAGACAAAGGAATTCTCCGGTTGGAACAGTATTGACGATTTATGTTAAAAACATCCTAAAGATTGATTCTATACTTCGTTTGACATGTTTCTACGAACTGTAATATGACTTTTCGTCTGAACTTTCACATGGACTTACCCGCGCGTCGTGAGTTTAGATTGTGTACTGAACGCGCAAACAAAAAGGAGGTATTTGGACATAAATTATGGACTTTATTGAACAAATCAAACATTTATTGTGGAAGTGGGATTCCTGGGAGTGCATTCTGATGAAGATCATCAAAGGTAAGTGAATATTTATATTGCTATTCTGACATCTGTTGACTCCACAACATGGCGGATATCTTCATGGCTTGTTTGGGCTCTGAGCGCTATACTCAGATTATAGCATGGTGTGCTTTTTCCGTAAAGATTTTTTGAAATCTGACACAGCGGTTGCATTAAGGAGAGGTTTATCTAAAGTTCCATGTGTAATACTTGTATCTTTTATCAATGTTTATTATGAGTATTTCTGTAAATTGATGTGACTCTCTGCAAAATCACCGGATGTTTTGGAGGCAAAACATTACTGAACAGAACGCGCCAATGTAAACTGAGATTTATGGATATAAATATGAATTTTATCGAACAAAACATACATGTATTGTGTAACATGAAGTCCTATGAGTCTCATCTGATGAAGATCATCAAAGGTTAGTGATTCATTTTATCTCTATTTCTGCTTTTTGTGACTCCTCTCTTTGGCTGGAAAAATGGCTGTGTTTTTCTGTGAATAGGTGCTGACCTAACATAATGATATGTTGTGCTTTCGTCGTAAAGCCTTTTTGAAATCGGACACTGTGGTGGGATTAACAACAAGTTTATCTTTAAAATGGTGTAAAATATTGTATGTCAGAGGAATTTTAATTATGAGATTTCTGTTGTTTTGAATTTGGCGCCCTGGACTTTCACTGGCTGTTGTCATATCGATCCCGTTAACGGGATCCCAGCCATAAGAAGTTAAATCAACCTTGTATCAGCGTAGGTCTTTTTGTCAATAATGGCTGGTGCGCGATGTCTAATATTGAAGAAGTCTCAAGGTATTGCTCGCCTCAGGTAGAGTACCTTATGATAAGCTGTAGATCACGCTATCTACCAAGAGAGTTCTCATCTATATTATTTGTAGTCGTCTATTTACCAGCACAGACTGATGCTGGCACTAAGAGCTCACTCAACCAACTCTATAAGGCCATAAGCAAACAAGAAAATGCTCACCCAGGAGCAGCGCTCCTAGTGACCGGGGATTTTAATGCAGGCAAACTTAAATCAGTTTTACCAAATTTTTACCAGCATGCCACATGTGCAACCAGAGGAAAAAAACCTCTAGACCACCTTTACTCCACACACAGAGATGTGTACAAAGCTCTCCCTCACCCTCCATTTGGCAAATCCGACCATAATTATATTGTAACGGCTGTCGTCGAAAGAAGGTGAAGACCAAAATGCAGCGTGGTAAGTGTTCGTCATGTTTAATAGAAACTGAACACTAAAAAGCAAAAACAACAAAGTGACAACCGAAACAGCTCCGTCAGGTGCAACACACACTAAACAGAAATTAATCACCCACAACACAAAATGGGAAAACAGGCTACCTAAGTATGGCTCCCAATCAGAGACAACGATAGACAGCTGCCTCTGATTGGGAACCACACCAGGCCAAACACATAGAAAACCAACAACATAGAAAAAAGAACATAGACTGCCCACCCTAGTCACACCCTGGCCTAACCAAAATAAAGAATAAAAAACCTCTCTATAGCCAGGGCGTGACATATATCCTCCTGATTCCTGCTTACAAACAAAAAAGAAAGCAGGAAGTATCAGTAACTCGCTCAATACGGAAGTGGTCAGATGGCACGGATGCTACGCTACAGGACTGTTTTGCTAGCACATACTGGAATATGTTCCGGGATTCATCCAATGGCATTGAGGAGTATGCCACAACAGTCATTGGCTTCATTAACTTCTCTAGGGTAGGGGGCAGCATTCGGAATTTTGGATGAAATGCATGCCCAAATTAAACTGCCTGCATCTCGGGCCCAGAATATATGATATGCATATATTTGGATAGAAAACACTCTAAAACACTCTAAAGTTTCCAAAACTGTTAAAATAGTGTCTGTGAGTATAACAGAACGGATTTGGCAGGCAAAAACCTGAGAAAAATTCATTCAGGAAGTAGTTATTTTTTTGGTTTTGTAGTTTTCTATTCAATGATAATACAGTATTCATTGACTTAAGACTCAAATTGCAGTTTCTATGCCTTCCACTAGATGTCAACAGTCTTCAGAAATTGTTTCAGGCTTGTATTCTGAAAAATGAAGAAGTAAGAGCAGTCTGAATGAGTGGACCCTGCCGTGTCACAGAGCTTTTTCCTGAGCCAGACCGAGAGAGTGCGTTTCTTGTTTACCTTTTAAATTGACAACGTTATTGTCCGGTTGAAATATTATCGATTATTTACGCTAAAAACAACCTGAGGTTTGAATATAAACATCGTTTGACATGTTTCTATGAACTTTACGGATACAATTTAGATTTTTTTGTCTTCCTGTTTTGACTGCGTTTGAGCCTGTGGATTACTGAAGAAAACGCGCAAACAAAACTGAGGTTTTTGGGTATAAAGAGACTTTATCGAACAAAATCAACATTTATTGAGTAAATGAATGTCTGCTGAGGGCAACCATATGAAGATCATCAAAGGTAAGGGATTAATTTTATCTCTATTTCTAAATTGTGTAACTGTTCTACCTGGCTGGCTACTGTTTGTATTGATTTGTCTAGTGGGCTATGTTCTCAAATAATCGTAAGGTATGCTTTCGCCGTAAAGCATTTTTAAAATCTAACACCGTGGTTGGATTCACAAGCAGTTCATCTTTAAACCTATGTAAAATATGTTTTGTTTTCAGAATTTTTATAATGAGTATTTCTGTATTTGAATTTGGCGCCCAGCAGTTTCACTGGCTGTTGAGGAGGTGGGACGCTACCGTCTCACGTGCCCAAGAGAGGTTAATAAGTACATTGTCAACGTCATCCACACAGTGACCGTACGTACATATCCCAACCAGAAGCCATGCATTACAGGCAACATCCGCATCGAGCTAAAGACTAGAGCTGCCACTTTCAAGGAGCGGGACACTAATCCAGATGCCTATAAGAAATCCTGCTATGCCCTCAGACGAACCATCAAACAAGCAAAGCGTCAATACAGAATTAAGATTGAATCCTACTACACCGGCTCTGATGCTCGTCGGATGTGACAGGGCTTGAAAACTATTATGGACGACCAAGGGAAACCCAGACATGAGCTGACCAGTGACGCAAGCCTACCAGACAAGCTAAATGCCTTTTATGCTCGCTTTGAGGCAAGCAACACTGAAGCATGCATGAGAGCACCAGCTGTTCTGGGTGACTGTGTGATAAAGCTCTCGGGAGCCGATGTAAGCAAGACCTTTAAACAGGTCAACGTTCACAAAGCAGCGGGGCCAGATGGATTACTAGGACTCAAAGCATGCACGGACCAACTGGCAAGGGTCTTCACTGACATTTTTAACCTCTCCCTAACTCTGTAATACCTTCATGTTTCAAGCAGACCACCGTAGTCCCTATGCCCAAGGACACGACGGTAACCTGCCTAAATGATTACCGCCCCATGGCACTCACGTCGGTAGCCATGAAGTGCTTTGAAGTTGTTTCTTGGTTAGTTTGGTTGGTTCTTGGTTAGTTAGGTTGGTTTTGTGCATGCTACCTGTGCTGTGAAAAATGGCTGTCCTTTTTTGTATTTGGTGGTGAGCTAACATAAATATACGTGGTGTTTTCGCTGTAAAACATTTAAAAAATCGGACATGTTGGCTGGATTCACAAGATGTTTATCTTTCAAATGCTGTATTGGACTTGTTAATGTGTGAAAGTTAAATATTTCAAAAAAATATATTTTGTGTACCGACCTCGGGCTTGCAGCCAGAAGAAGTTTTTAAGCATATCCCAGTTTAGGTCACCTAACAGTACGAACTCTGACGTTAGATGGGGGGCAATCAATTCGCATATGGTGTCCAGGGCACAGCTGGGAGCTGAGGGGGGTCTATATCAAGCGGTAACAGCAAGGGACTTATTTCTGGATTTTTTAAAATAGAAGCTCGAACTGTTTGGGCATAGACCTGGATATTATGACAGAACTCTACAGTAGATTGCAAATTCCGCCCCCTTTAGCAGTTCTTTCTTGATGCAGTTCTTTCTTGATGGAAAATGTTGTAATTGGGGATGGAAATTTCTGAATTTTTAGTGGCCTTCCCAAGCCAGGATTCAGACACAGCTAGGACATCCGGGTTGGCGGAGTGTGCTAAAGCAGTGAATAAAGCAAACTTAGGGAGGAGGGTTCTGATGTTAACATGCATGAACCCAAGGCTTTTATGGTTACAGAAGTCAACAAATGAGAGCGCTCGGGGACACACAGGGCCTGAGTTAACCTCTACATCACCAGAGGAACAGAGGAGGAGTAGGATGAGTGTACGGCTAATGGCTATAAGAACTGGTCGTCTAGTGCGTTGGGAACAGAGAATAAAAGGAGCAGATTTCAGGGCGTGGTAGTATAGATTCAGGGCATAATGTACAGACAAGGGTATGGTAGGGTGCAAGTGTAGTGGAGGTAAACCTAGGCATTGAGTGACGATGAGAGAGGTTGCATCTCTGGAGGCGCCAGTTAATCTAGGTGTTGTCTCCGCATGTTTGGAGCGTGGGACAAAGGAGCTATCTGAGGCATGTTGAGCGGGACTAGGGGCTCCGCAGTAAAATAAAACAATGAGAGCTACCCTAAACAACAGTATACAAGGCATATTGACATTAGGGAGAGGCATAAAGCAATCACAGGTGTTGATTGGGAGAGCTAAGACAACAACGGGTGAACAGTTAAGACAACAACAACGGGTAAATGGCGATGAATGGGCAGAGAGGGTCAGTTAGCTACACACAGGGCCTGAGTTCGAGGCTGGGGCCGACAGATAAACAAAATGAAGTACCGTGGTAATGAACAGTCCAGCAGGCATCAGCTGTGTAGTCGAGTGATCATAGATATAAAACATGTTGTATAAAACATGTTGAATTTGTACCTTTGAAACAATGTCAGATCTTCAACGTAATCTCCACTATAAGAAAAAGTAACTGTAGGCTGGGCAGCACCTCCTAGAGAGAGGAACTATCTACAGCTATGCCTTTGGTCTCTCATCCAGGGTTTTAACCAATACCAGTCCTGCTCAGCTTTGATATTTGTCACTGACTGTTACCAATGTTCTATTGTGAGAATGATGATTGAGAAGTCGCCACTTAATAAATTCGCTGCTGCTTTCAATGTCATTCCAAAGGGTCGGTTTAACAGAGCAAATGAAATGGAACCATATATCACCAATAATGCTATTCAGGTCTGTATAGCATTTGGGAAGTCATAAATAGCTATTGTTTAAATTCAAAACAGGATTCAACAACAAAAAAAATCATATAGGCCTAGAGTTTCAAGCTTTGTGTAACGGAGACGCTGGGAGTCGAGAAGCAGGTGTAGGTGGTGAGTTTAATAATGCAATGAACATCTAATTATACAAAACAAGAGTAGCGTCTGGACATGAAACACATAACCAATACTGCCTGGGGAATGAAACTAAGGGGGTGATAGATACAGGGGAGGTAATCAGTGACGTGATGGAGTCCAGGTCTGTCTCATGATGAAGCAACGGTGCGAGTAACGATGGTGCCAGTTGTGCGTAATGAAGGTTGTCAGAGCCAGTGATTAGTAAACCGTCGGCCATATAGGGGGAGCGGGAGTAGACATGACAGTACCCCCCCCCCTCCCTGACACGTGGCTCCTGATGTGCGGCTTCAGCCGCAGGACAACGCCGGCCAAGGGACGGCCCCGAGGACAAGGAGCTGGCCAATCTGGATGGCAAAGGTGGAAATCACGGATGATGTTGGGATCCAAAATGTCCATCACCGGAACCCAACACCGCTCCTCTGGACCGTATCCCTCCCAGTTCACCAGGTACAAGAGCTTACCTCCATGAAGTCGGGAGTCCAGTAGGAATCTGACGGCATAGGCGGGACCTCCCTCGACGTCCAGGGGAGGTGGAGGGCTGTTGTGGGGGACAGCCTCAACCAGGGGAGCAGGAACCACCGGCTTGAGAAGGGAGACATGAAATGAAGGTGAGATACGGTAGTCACTGGGGAGCTGTAATCTATACGTCACCTTGTTGACCCTCCAGAGAACATTGAATGGCCCCACAAACTGGGGGCTCAGCTTCTTGCAGGGTAGACGGAGTGGGAGGTTCCTGGTGGAGAGCCAGACACGATCACCAGGATGGAACATGGGAGCCTCCCTGCGGTGACGATCCGCTTGCTCTTTCTGATGGTGGACGGCGCACTGGAGTCTCACGTGGGCATCGCTGCACACTTCTTCTGTGCACCTGAACCACTCATCCACCGCAGTAGCTTCAGTCTGGCCTGGGGTCCACGGAGACAGGACCGGCTGATAACCCAGAACACACTAGAAGGGAGTCAGCCCGGTGGAGGAGTGACTTAACGAATTCTGGGCGTACTCCACCCAGGGAAGAAATCGGGCCCACTCCCCCTGCCGGTCTTGTCAGTGGCTCCTCGGGAACCTCCCCAGCTTCTGGTCCATCCTCTCCACCTACCCAGAAGTGAGGCTGACCGTAACCCAGAGCTTCTCCATGAAGGCTCTCCATACTGTGATGTGAATTGGAGGCCACGATCAGAGACGATGTCCTCCGGAAAGTCATAATGCCGGAAGACCTGCTGGAACAGTGCCTCAGCAACCTGGAGAGCAGTAGGGATACCAGAGAGAGGGATATAACAACAGGATTTGGAGAATCTATACACAACCACCAAAATAGTGGTGAAATCATCAGAGGGGAGATCAGTGACAAAATCAATGGATAGATGACAACAGCGACCCTGAGGCACGGGAAGAGGAAGGAGGTTCCCTGCTGGAGTGTGCTGGGGGGATTTATTTTGGGCACATACGGAGCAGGAGTTGATGTAGCGAATAACGTGCTGCGCCAAGCTGGGACTCCAGTAATTCTCGGCGATAGATTGAGTAGCACGAGTAATACTAAGCTAAGATATAGAATTGTTTTAAGATGGTCATACCATGGGTCAATTAGCTATATGACAGGACCCCTATAGGTATAAATATATATATATATATATATACAGTACTTAGGGTCATGAGTGGCGCAGCGGTCTACGGCACTGCATCTCCGTGCTAGAGGCGTAACTACAGACCCTGGTTTGATTCCAGGCTGTATCACCACCGGCCGTGATTGGGAGTCCCATAGGGGGGCGCACAACTGGCCCAGCATCATTAGGGTTTGGCGGGGTAGGCCGCCATTTGAAATACGAATTTGTTCTTAACTGACTTACCTAGTTAAATAAAATAAATAAAAACAAGTCAAAAGTTTGGACACACATACTCATTCCACAAAACATACTGCTTTGTACATTGTAGAATAATAGTGAAGACATCAAAACTATGAAATAGCACATATGGAACCATGTAGTAACCAAAAAAGTGTTAAACAAATCAAAATATAATGTATATTTGAAATTCTTCAAAGTAGCCACCCTTTGCTTTGATGACAGCTTTGCACACTCTTGGCATTCTCTCAACCAGCTTCACGAGGTAGTCACCTGGGATGCATTTCAATTAACTTCTACTTCATCACCATCCCAGATCCGGGAGCATCCTCATCAGTAAAAAGCTGACTAGCATAGCCTAGCATAGCGCCACAAGTAAATACTAGCATATAAATATCATGAAATCACAAGTCCAATACAGCAAATGAAAGATACACATCTTGTGAATCCAGCCATCATTTCCGATTTTTAAAATGTTTTACAGCGAAAACACAATATGTATTTCTATTAGCTAACCACAATAGCAAAAGACTCAACCGCATATTTTCACAATTTTTTTACCGCATAGGTAGCTATCACAAAACCGACCAAATAGAGATATAATTAGTCACTAACCAAGAAACAACTTCATCAGATGACAGTCTTATAACATGTTATACAATGTTATACTGGCCTAGCCAGTCTCCAGATCTCAACCCCATAGAAAATCTTTGGAGGGAGTTGAAAGTCCGTGTTGCCCAGCAACAGCCCCAAAACATCACTGCTCTAGAGGAGATCTGCATGGAGGAATGGGCCAAAATACCAGCAACAGTGTGTGAAAACCTTGTGAAGACTTACAGAAAACGTTTGACCTCTGTCATTGCCAACAAAGGGTATATTACAAAGTATTGAGATAAACTTTTGTTATTGACCAAATACTTATTTTCCACCATAATTTGCAAATAAATTCATTCAAAATCCTACAATGTGATTTTCTGGATTTTTTCCCTCATTTTGTCTGTCATAGTTGAAGTGTACCTATGATGAAAATTACAGGCCTCTCTCATCTTTTTAAGTGGGAGAACTTGCACAATTGGTGGCTGACTAAATACTTTTTTGCCCCACTGTATGTTTTGTTCGAAAATGTGCATATTTTGGTTATATGCATATATGTGCATATTTTGGAAAACCGTGGTTATACATTGTGAAAATGTAGCAACTTTTTCCCAGAATCTCCGGATATATTTCTGACACTCACCTAATCTGACCAAATAACTCATCATAAACTTTACTAAAAAATACATGTTGGACAGCAAATGAAAGATACACTAGTTCTTAATGCAATCGCCGTGTTAGATTTTTAAAAATAACTTTACCATAACAAACAGCTTACGTTATAGCGAGACAGCGCCCGCAATAAGGGCGGAAAATAGAACTAAACATTTTCCACAGAAATACGAAATAACATCATAAATGGTTCCTACTTTTGCTGAGCTTCCATCAGAATCTTGTACAAGGAGTCCTTGGTCCAGAATAATTGTTGTTTGGTTTTAGAATGTCCTCTTCTCCTGTCGAATTAGCAACCATAGCTAGCCATGTGGCGCAAACGTGCCCAACTTCACCTGACGCAAAGAAAAGAAAATTCCAAAACTCACAATAAACGTTCAATAAACTGATACAACTCGGTTGAAAAAAACTACTTTATGATGTTTTTATCACATCTATCAAATAAAATCAGAGCCGGAGATATCTACCGTGTATACCGAAAGCTTTTCAGAAGGCAATCTGGGGTTCCTTCTCGCGCCTTCGAAGACAATGAAATTTCCAGACACGTCATTCCAAAAGCTCTTGTTCGACCTCAGATCAAGCTAGACACCCCATTCCACCTCCCACTGCCTGTTGACATCTAGTGGAAGGCGTATGAAGTGCATGTATATCCATAGATTTCAGGCAAATTAATAGGAAGGCCCTGGAACAGAGCCTCGATTTCAGATTTTTCACTTCCTGTCAGGAAGTTTGCTACAAAATGAGTTCTGTTTTACTCACAGATATAATTCAAACGGTTTTAGAAACTTGAGAGTGTTTTCTATCCAATAGTAATAATAATATGCATATTGTACGAGCTAGAATAGAGTACGAGGCAGTTTAATTTGGGCACGATGTTTTACAAAGTGAAAACAGCACCCCCATATTGAGAAAAGGTTAACAGGTGTGCTTTGTTAAAAATCAATTTTTGGAATTTCTTTCCTTCTTAATGGGTTTGAGCCAATCAGTTGTTTTGTGACAAGGTAGGTTTGGTATACAGAAGATAGCCCTATTTGGTAAAATACCAAGTCCATATTATGACAAGAACAGCTCAAATAAACAAAGAGAAATTACAGTCCATCATTACTGACATGAAGGTCAGTCAATGAGGAAAATTTGAAGAACTTTAAAAGTTTCTTCAAGTGCAGTCGCAAAAAAACATAAAATGCTATGATGAAACTGGCTCTCATAAGAACCGCCACAGGAAAGGAAGACCCAGAGTTACCTCTTCTGCAGAGAATAGGTTCATTTGAGTAACCAGCCTCAGAAATGGGCAATTAACTGCACTTCAGATTGCACCTCACAGAGTTCAAGTAACAGACACATCTCAGCATCAACTGTTTAGAGGAGACTGTGTGAATCAGGCCTTCATGGTCAAATTAATGCAAAGAAACCACTACTAAAGGACACCAATAATAAGAAGATGCTTGCTTGGGTCAAGAAATACGAGCCATGGACATTAGACCGGTGAAAATCTGTCCTTTGGTCTGATGAGTCCAAATTTGAGATTTTTGGTTCCAACCGCATTATCTTTGTGAGACGCAGAGTAGATGAACGGATCATCTCCGCATTGTGTGGTTTCCTACCGTGCAGCATGGAGGAGGAGGTGTGATGGTGTGGGGGTGCTTTGCTGGTGACAATGTCTGTGATTTATTTAGAATTCAAGGCACACTTAACCAGCATTGCTACCACAGCATTATGCAGCGATACGCCTTCCCATTTGGTTTGCGCTTAGTGGGACAATCATTTGTTTTTCAACAAGACAATGACCCAACACACCTCCAGGCTGTGTAATGGCTATTTGACCAAGAAGGAGAGTTTTGAAGTGCTGCATCAGACCTCAACCCAATAGATGGTTTGGGATGAGTTAGAAGAAAAAGCAGCCAAAAAGTGCTCAGCATATGTGGGAACTCCTTCAAGACCGTTGGAAAAGCATTCCAGGTGAAACTGGTAGAGAGAATTGCCAAGAGTCCCAATTGGTAGTTACAGCCCTGCAACTCTTGTACGGATTCAGGAGAGGCAAAGGTCAGGAGCCATAACCCAGCCAAGCCACACTGCTTCTTGACACAACACCCACTTAACCCAGAAGTACCAATGTGTCAAAGGGAGAACCATACACCTGGCGACCATGTATTTCACCTGGCCCGCCACAGGAGTCACTAATGCACAATGGGACTGGAACTTCTCTGCCAGCCAAACCCTCCCCTAAACCGGACGACGCTGGGCCAATTGTGCGCCACCCCATGGGTTTCCCAGTCACGGCCGGCTGCGACAGAGCTTGAACTTGAACCAGGTTCTCCAGGTGCACAGGTAGCAATGTGATGCAGTGCCTTAGACCACAGCGCCAGTCGGGATGCCTGATTTGTAGACTCTTAAAGATTTTACAAACTATATGTTGGATTCACGACTCAATCTCAACCAAAAAGAAAAGTTAAAGAATAGTATTAAGCCAGTGGCTCAGATGAAACTATCCAAGCATTAGATGCATCTCTTTTGTCAACCAAACACAATTCAGTATTACGTTTGTAATACAGTAAATAGCCTAAAGTTAAGGCTATCTTACAAACTAACGTAACAGTATTTATTCAGCGTTAAAATGAGTAACACATCCATGGTTACTGTAACAATAAATGTCTTATTTTGTAATCATAGAAATCGTGCATCTTCAAGATAGCATGCAAAGGTCTCAGGTCTGTGCAGATCTTCACAATTGCTATAATAATCTGTGCAGAATCTCGAATGACATTGATCACTTGCACCATGTACTTTAATCATCTCAATTGCAATCCAGGTAATTTGGTTGTGCTATTAGATGAAGCACAGTGACTGATTACACATTAAGTTGTTGTATAAATAAACAAAATATCTGACATTGTATTGCCATTTTAACTTTGTTGTGATTTTAAATGGTTGAAAGTGCAGCGATAACACATTGGGAATTCAACAAAGTTTTGGTTGTCTTTTTGAATGGCTGAAAATAGGTTGTAATCTCATTGATCAACATATCAACCAAATATTACCCAACGAGGATCACATCTCTGCTGGGCAGGTACGTGAACTCTTGGAGAAGCAGAACGTTTTCTATGAAGAAATTATAGTTCAGCAGGAAAATAACTTTAAAAGCTTCATACAAATGATCATGGAGTCTACCAACAAACAGCTGGACGACCTGACTGAATATGTACATAGCATTATAACAAGCCTTCAGTTCACACTGAATGTATTGAAGACCCCACAGGATACACTTTCCAGAAACTGTTCCTCTATGCGGAATGAAATCACCACAGTCAGGGAGGGCCTCCAGAACATGTCTGGGAAGGCTGATTACCTGGATGGACAATCCAGGAGAAATAATCTTGTGATAGATGGTATCCAGGAGAGCCAAAGTGAGACATAGTCAAAATCAGAGGACAACATTTGAAAGCTGTCTTCTGAGGAGCTACAATTGGATCAACAGGTTGAGCTGGAACGTGCTCACCGGTCTGGGAAACCAGGGGACACTGGCGGTGCCAATGGAACCAGACCCAGGGAATTTGTAGTGAAATTCCTCAGGTTCAAGGATAAGCTTGCAGTCCATGAAAAAGCCAAACGCCTTAAAGGGTCCTTCATCAATGATGGTTTCTCAGTTGCAGTCCGTCAAAGAAGACAGGAACTAATACCAGCTATGAAGGCTGCAAGAGAACGAGGTGACATTGCATATCTGAGGTATGACGAACTGATTGTTCACCCTCCCTCCCAAGGAGTTAGGAGGAGCGACAGACACAAGTAATTCCAGCCCCACACACACACACACACACACACACACACACACACACACACACACACACACACACACGCTGACTGACCATCTCTCACTCAGATTCCAACTGCTGATTTGTGTTTGGACATATAAATACTGTAAATCTACCAAAGAAAGGTCTGTTAATTGCTCACTTGAATATATGCAGTTTAAGGAACAAAATTCATGAAATATGCTGTCTAGTGCAGTCAAACAATATTCATGTATTGGCAATAACAGAGACTCAAACGAACTCTTCTTTTGAGGATTCTGAGATCTCTATACATGGATACAATTTGTGAGGAGGGACAGAAATAGATATGGGGGTCGAGTTGTAGTCTACATCCAGAGTCATATTCCAGCAAAACAACGTAATGACTTAATGTTGAATGGATTAGAGGCACTATGGGTACAGGTGCATTGACCACATTTGAAACCTGTACTAGTTGGTTGCTGCTGTAGGCCAACTACTGTTGGCGTGAAATACCTTGATGTAATTTGCGAAATGTTGGTTAAGGTATCTGATGAAAATAGGGAAATATATTTTTGGGGAGATATGAATACAAATTTCTTTAAACACCAACTGTCCAATGAGAAAGAAACATATTTATTTTGCCAATGTATGTAACCTGACCCAAGTTATGACATTACCAACCAGAACGTTCACTAATAGGTCTGTTATCACATCATCAACTTGTATCGATCACATTTTCACTAACATGGCTGAACATTGTTCTAAAGCTGTATCAGAGGCACTAGGTTGCAGTGATCATAACTTGGTTGCACTCACTAGGAAAACTAAAATACCAAAGGCTGGCCCTATGGTAATCTAGCGAAGGTCCTACAGAGAGTTCAATCAGGACTAATTTGTGGATGAGATTAAGAATGTGCAATGGGTAGAAGTGTGTAGTAAGGATGATCCTGAAATGTCACTAAGTTTGTTTATGAAATTATTCATGAGTATAGCTGATATGCATGCCCCTTTAAGAAAATGCACTGTGAGGTCAAACGTTGCCCAATGGATTGATGATGAGCTGAGAAATTTAATGATTCAATTAAATAATGCCAAAAAAGTAGCAGATAAATCTGGCACTCCGTTTGATAAGCAAAGTTATTGTAAATTAAGAAATCTTGTGACCAAGCTAAACAAATCAAATCAAAATGTATTAGTCACATGAACCGAATACAACATGTGTAGACCTTACAGTGAAATGCTTACTTACAAGCCCCTAACCAACAATGCAGTTAAAAGAATATGAATAAGAATAAGAAATAAATGGAACAAGTAATTAAAGAGCAGCAGTAAAATAACAATAGTGAGACTATATACAGGGTGTACCGGTACAGAGTCAATGTGCGGGGGCACCGGTTAGTCGAGGTAATTGAGGTAATATGTACATGTAGATAGAGTTATTGAGGTAATAACAGAGAGTAGCAGTGGCGTAAAAAGGGAGGGGGCAATGCAAATAGTCTGAAGCTGTTTACAATCCTCTTTGACCTAGACTTGGGTAGCTGGAGTCTCTGACAATTTTTAGGGCCTTCCTCTGACACCGCCTGGTATAGAGGTCCTGGATGGCAGGAAGCTTGGCCCCAGTGATCTACTGGACCGTACGCTGTACCCTCTGTAGTGCCTTGCGGTCGGAGGCCGAGCAGTTGCCATACCAGACAGTGATGCAACCAGTCAGGATGATCTTGATGGTGCAGCTGTAGAATCTTTTGAGGATCTGAGGACCCATGCCAAATATTTTCAGTCTCCTGAGGGGGAATAGGTTTTGTTGTCCCCTCTTCACGACTGTCTTGGTGTGCTTGGACCATGTTAGTTTGTTGGTGATGTGGACACCAAGGAATTTGAACCTGCTCCACCACAGCCCCGTTGATGAGAATGGGGGCGTGCTCTGTCCTCCTTTTCCTGTAGTCCACAATCATCTCCTTTGTCTTGATCACGTTGAGGGAGAGGTTGTTGTCCTGGCACCACACGACCAGTCCTCTGACCTCCTCCCTATAGCCTATCTCGTCATTGTCTGTGATCAGGCCTACTGTTGTGTCATCTGCAAACTTAATGATGGTGTTGGAGGCGTGCCTGGCTGTGCAGTCATGAGTGAACAGGGAGTACAGGAGGGGACTGAGAAAGGAAAGAAGAAAGGATTCTATCATGATTCCAACTGATGTCATATACCCTCATAAAAGATTGTATCATGAAGGAGAGGCAATGCATGTTTGAATTTCATCAAGTAGAAAGGGAAGAGGTAGAAAGGATGCTGTTGTCTCTTTCGGATGACAAGTCAACTGGTACCGATAATCTTGACACCATATTGCTTAGAGTTACAGCTAACCAAATATCTACATCAATCTCTCATATTTTAAATAAGTGCTTGATGTAGTGGGATGTGCCCAGAAGTCTGGAAAGAGTCAAAGGTTATTCCACTACCTAAGGATAAGAAATCTGCATTCACTGGTCCTAATAGTCATCCTTTAAACTGTGTTAGGTGGATTATAGGAAAAATGGTATCTGCACAAATCAAGGATTATTTCTCATGTAATGGTCTGATAACGGGTTTCCAGCATGCATACAAAGAAGGGCATTCTACGAGTACGGCCTTAGCACAAATGCCAGATGATTGGTTAAAGAGTGTGGATGACAGGAAGTTAGTTGGTGGACTGTTGCTAGATTTCAGTGCTGCTTTTGATGTAAATGATCATGAACTGTTACTAGCTCAACTCAAATGTTATGATTTTAAGTCTGCAGCTCTATCCTGGATGGAAAGCTATCTATCCAGGAGAAGGCAAAAAGTGTTCTTTAATGGTATTTTTTTCAAACAGTAATGATATACACTGTGGTGTTCCTCAGGGAAGTTGCCTAGGTCCACTTCTCTACTTATCTTTACTAATGAACAAAGCAAGAGTGGTCATGTATGCTAATGACTCTACAATGAATAGCGCAGCATCAGAATTTAACTAGGCAAGTCAGTTAAGAACACAGTTTTATTTACAATGACAGCTTAGGAACAGTGGGTTGCCTTGTTCAGGGGCAGAACAACAGATTTTTACCTTGTCAGCTCGGGGATTTGATCTAGCAACTTTCGGTTAATGACTCAACGCTCTAACCACTAGGCTACCTACCACCCCAATGTAGTGAGAATGTAATGAGCTAACAGATGTGCTGAGTAGTGAACTAAGTGGGTTGATATGGGTTGATATGGGTTGATATGGGTGAGTGGGTTGATATGAACAAATTGGTGTTGAACATTTCTAAAACAAAATGTATTGTATTTGGTTCAAGATATATGCTTGCTGATGATCCCCAATTGAATTTGTCGATGAATAGAACGCATGTAGAGCAAGTGAAAAAAACAACTACTTGGCGTCATGTTGGATGCAGCTTTATCATGGTCAGAAGACATAGATATTATTGTTATTAAGATGGGTTAGAAAATGTTCAGAGCATAAAACATCTAGCACACTGAATCAGGTGATTCAATCCCTGGTCCTATCACACTTAGAGTACTGTCCAGTTATATGGTCAATCCCTGGTCCTATCTCACTTAGAGTACTGTCCAGTTATATGGTCAATCCCTGGTCCTATCACACTTAGAGTACTGTCCAGTTATATGGTCAATCCCTGGTCCTATCACACTTAGAGTACTGTCCAGTTATATGGTCAATCCCTGGTCCTATCACACTTAGAGTACTGTCCAGTTATATGGTCAATCCCTGGTCCTATCACACTTAGAGTACTGTCCAGTTATATGGCCAATCCCTGGTCCTATCACACTTAGAGTACAGTCCAGTTATATGGTCAATCCCTGGTCCTATCACACTTAGAGTACTGTCCAGTTATATGGTCAATCCCTGGTCCTATCACACTTAGAGTACAGTCCAGTTATATGTCAATCCCTGGTCCTATCACACTTAGAGTACAGTCCAGTTATATGGTCATCTGCAGCAAAGAAAGATATAAAAAAGCTCCAAATCGCTCAGAACAGGGCTGTCAGATTAGCTCTTCATTGCTCTATCTGTATGAATATTATCCAAATGCATCAGAATCTCTCATGGCTTCATGATAAAAACAAATTACTATCCAGTCTTCTGGTTTTCTTAAGGAATGTTATATATTTTTTTTAAGTAGTATTTTTCAGGCCAGTTAGTACATACTAGCAGCATGCATAGCCACCAAACCAGACAGACAAATTCAGGGCAGCTAAGACAACCCAAGCCAAGGACAAATGGCCTTAAATCTATAGTTAATATAGAGCCATAGCTGAATGGAACTCTTTACCAATCCATAATTCTCAGGCAAAAAGTAAATCCACCTTCAAGAAAAAAATAAAAGAACATATAATGCGATAGACCATATGACTGGACAGGAAATAGAAAGCATCAACTGAATGTAAAATGTGTTTCCTGTCAGGTATTTTAATTGTCTGTACTGTTTACTTGTTGAATGTTTGTGAAGTCTTGATTTGTGGTTATTTATAATGTCTTGTTAATTGGTGTTGGACCCCAGGAGGATTAACAGGGTTAGTTAATGTGGATCCTAATAAAAATTATAAAAATTACTAGTGATGAATGTCTCTCATCATAAGAGGAGCTTGCCTGTTCTCTTCAGGCCATCATAAGGCTGTCATTGTACATAATAACTTGCCTAGTTAAATAAAGGTTAGATAAAAAATACTTAAAATTATAATAATAAAAATACAAAATAACCATGACATCATTTAGCAGAGAGCGCTTTTTTAGCAAATAGAAAGAAACCCTATGCTACAAACTCATCAGCCAACAAAGTCCTCATTATCCTATTGCCTGATGATTGGGGTTATTGTAGATTTGAAGCCACTTACATTGAAACCACCGCTTGTTTCACTGTGATAAGCCTCTTTGACTGTCTTATTTATCCCTAATTGATTTCTGAGTTAATAAAGTAATTAACTTCCTTCATCTTTATCTAGCATATGGTGATTATATTGTCCTCTGTGGCTGACAGTGTGGCAATTTCTAATGAGGAATATTGTTAAAAAGAATGGTGATTTAATAACCTCAAGTTTTTATTTTATTCTATATCTTCTCTCTGTCTCTCCCTCTCCCTCTCTCTCTTTCTCACCGCGGTGCCGACTCCTCTCGTCATGGTAACCTGACCCATATGGCAGTTTGTTTGATGTGGTGCCCAACAGTCGTGTTTCCATTGGTCATCATGGCACCTTGCAGTGGTCACATTCCTGTCCACCATGTGAGAGCATCTAAAACACACGCAGAGAAGACACGCGCACACACACACAATCAGAAGAGCAGGGGAATGCTGTCATTACTACAACCTCTCAGTAGCATGGGAGTGAAAGATGACCACACTCACTCCTACTTTATAGCCCTCCACTTGAGCCTTAAAGCTGAAAAATGGAAAGGAATAATATCAGAATATATTTCACGTTAGACACAGTGTCACATCAGAAATCATTCAGAAATGGGATACATTTTATTCATGCAAGTGGAATGTTTCACAGATGTCAAGAAGCAGAGACACAGAGAGAGAGGTAGACAGGGAGAGAGAGAGAGAGGTAGACAGAGAGAGAGAGACAGACAGACAGACAGACAGACAGACAGACAGACAGACAGACAGACAGAGAGAGAGAGAGAGAGAGAGAGAGAGAGAGAGAGAGAGAGAGAGAGAGAGAGAGAGAGAGGAAGGGAAAGAGAGGGGGTGAAATAAAAGTCAGAATGCTTAATGAATGGTAAAACACATTTTCAGACCATTTCATGTGATCTATGGGACACAGTCTCTCCAGTTCACACTCCAGACTCCCAATTTGACTTTGCCTAAGGTAGTTCGCTGATATACAGATAAAGTCACTGGACACGTTGCATTACGTATACAATAGACTATAAAAAAATTTAAGGTCAATATGAAAGAAGACTGTATAATGGGTAACAGTTTCTGGGAAGGTACAACCAATTTAAAAGATGAAATGTACTAATAAAAGATTGTCTTGACATTGTAATGATGGATATTTTATGGCAGTCCAATACTGGGAACAGGATCATATTTCACTGCTGTGGATTACGTATGTCCTCCTCATATATGCTAACTGTATGCTAATGGGTTGTGATCCTATCTGTGTGTGTGCTTGCCTGTGTGCAGGTGTGTGAGGAGAGATTGACTGTTAGATCAGAGTGATGGGAGTAATTATGTAAATGAGCAGGTTAAGTAGGGTTGGATGTATATCTCTGAGCCCATAATACCAGGCAATGCAACCAGAGTAATGTAATGATGTCAATAAGTCTCTATTTCCCTACTGATCCACCATTAACCACCTATCTCTGTCATGCACCTACCCCCCCCCCCCCTCTCTCTCTTTCTCTCTCTCTATTCTATGCTATTGTGTAACTAGTTAAACCGTAGAGAGTGGGGGTGCTATGGGAAGGGTGCAATGAGTGTGACAGGGCTGAGTGGGAGTGGGACGATTGATGGCCAGAGATGAGTAAGGCCTATCGCTCAGGATGCAAGTGGTGTGTGTGTGAGGATGTTTAGTGTCCATTTGTTACCTCCCTCACGTCCTGGGTGAAGAGAAGGGAGGAGGCTTGGGGGGCGGAAAGGATAATGAAAGAGCCTAATAGAGCCGTTTCCGTTCACACACGCACACACAAACCTGATCAATCACCATTTCACCATGCACACACAAACCTGATCAATCACCATTTCACCATGCACACACAAACCTGATCAATCACCATTTCACCATGCACACACAAACCTGATCAATCACCATTTCACCATGCACACACAAACCTGATCAATCACCATTTCACCATGCACACACAAACCTGATCAATCACCATTTCACCATGCACACACAAACCTGATCAATCACCATTTCACCATGCACACACAAACCTGATCAATCACCATTTCACCATGCACACACAAACCTGATCAATCACCATTTCACCATGCACACACAAACCTGATCAATCACCATTTCACCATGCACACACAAATGCACGCACACACACACATGCACACACACACACACACACACACACACACACACACACACACACACACACACACACACACACACACACACACACACACACACACACACACACACACACACACACACACAATAATGTGTCTGTCTGTGAAAGGTGTAGAGGTCTCTCAGGTAATCATGTTGTTGAGGAAGCCGTAGAGAGGTAGATGACATTATTGATGGTATTACAGATGGCACCCCATTTACCCAATTACTCCCGATGAGATGTTATTATCAGATACACACATTACTACACTCATCCTCTCAGGTGTTTCTGCTCTCTGTCTTCCACTACAGTTATTCATATCCCTAGTATATACCTCTCAACACACACATACACACACACACACAATTGTAGGTTTGGGGATTGCGTAATAGCTCATAGCAACAGCATTAACCTCTATATCAGTATTTTTGATTATTCCATTATCCAGTGTTTCCATTTGGAAACAGTTTGTAACCATTGTGGTTTCCTGAACACAGCCATGGTGTTGGGTGGCAGAGGAAATAGAGCTGTTAGGGACAGGTCATAACTTCAACTCTACACAGGAGTGTGTTTGCATGTGTGGGTGTCACATACCTCCATGTCCACTGATGCTGTTTTTCTAAGTACTCTCTCCAGCCAGTCTCCACAAATGCATGTTCAGGTTCAGTCTCTTTGACATGGCTGAAGTCTGTAATCCATGGAATACAATAGATATTGAGCTTTTAGGAGGAAAGAAGTAAATGTATGGTAGTGTGAATGATACAAAGAGGAAGTCTGAACTTCAGGACTTGAATGAAGTTTGAGATATACAGTATACTGCATAGGGGACTTCAGATCCACAGTTGTAAGTATGGGGCTCTAAGCCATATCCTGTTATCAGTTGTAATACCCTTTTACTGGGATGTAACCAGGATGTAACCAGCCCCCCTAGACCACTCCCTCTCTGACACCCAAATAAAAAATGATTCTGCCTATTAGTGCTTTATCCTTCTTCTCTTCCCCCATTCTATCCATCCCCTTCACCCCTCCATCCACCCCCTCCATGCCAGACGTGTGAGGACGGACATTTTACTCTGTCAAAAAAAAGGGGTAGGCCACTAAACACAGTAACCCCAGAGCTAGAGAGGGCTAGAGATGGAATGGCCATCAGGAGACTGAGTCAGATTGTGAAGATGCCCAAGATGCACAGTCTGTTAACTGGTAACACAGTCTCTCTCTCTCTCTCCCCCTCTCTCTCTCTCTCCCCCTCTCTCTCCCCCTCTCTCGCTCTCTCTCTCTCTCTCTCTCTGAGGTGGTTTATTCTTAGCCCCAGTGTCAGGTCAGTCTCTGTGGAGTGGAATGGAGAGAAGCTGTAGCAGGGTCTTCATTACATGCTCCTATATCCTCCACCAACCATGATCTCTTGACCCTACAACACAGCAACTGTTCAATATATGGTTTACGTTATGTTTGTGTAGATATAGTATAAGTTTTCTACAACTACTAGGGTGATACCTCCCAAGATGTCTCAATCTACACTCTAAAAAAATGCTGGGTTAAAAGCAACCCAACGCTGGGTAAATAGTAGACAGAACACACGTTGGGTTATTTTAGACCCGGCAGTTGGGTCACTTAATTGGGTTATTGAGCTATGACCAGATGGGCGGTATTTCTGTTACATGTATTTCAAATAGATATTTTAATTAGTTCAGGGTATTTTGTATTACACTGGGCTGAATTACAGAAAAAGTATTTTAAGAATTTTAATTACAGCTTTTGAAAATATCTTGTCACAAAATACATTGGAGTGTAGTTTAGCCATTTGTAATCCAACATACCAAACGAAAAGTAATTAAAATCCATATTTCAAATGCATGCAAAATAAATACTGCACAGCTCTGATCTTAGCTCAATGACCCAGCATCAACAACCCAACCTGGATCTGGCAATGGGTTGAGTGACCCAACTGCTGGCTCAAAATAACCCAATGTCTTCTCTCTAATATTTACCCAAATTGAATTGTTTTTAAACCAGCATGTTTTGTATGATCTTTATTAACCCTTGTATTGCTGACACTGACACTGTGATCTGTGTTCACGTAAAACTGACAACTCTATTAATTGAGTGACAGACATATCCATTACCGGGTCTGGGTAGAGATGTTACTCTAGCTTCTCTCATTACCAATATCACACTGCCTGCACATGCTGCTGAAATATTGTACTGTATGTTTTTACCCAGAGAGTTTTCAGCTGTTTTGGATAGCCTACTAAATAGTTGGCCAACTATTCTACAGCACCAAATGTTCCATGAAACTAACATTATAATACCGATTTACTATAATGATGTTGTCTTGAGACTTGTGGTGCCACCTTGGTTAGGATATAGTTGGGTGCCATCATGGTTCACCTTAGTAATGAATTATAAAGTAAGTTGCATGGCTGTTATCTGTTTTAGGTATGATGTTGAAAGCTTGGGGTGAACAGATCTGAGAGGTAGCAGTGTGGATCGTCTTGAATGTCCCTGTAGCTTCAGCTAGCAGAGGTAGCTCAAAGACCTCAAAGACCTCTCTATCACGGTTGACAACTCCACCGTGTCTCCCTCCCAGTGTGCAAAGAACCTTGGCGTGACCCTGGACCACACCCTGTCATTCTCTGCAAACATCAAAGCAGTGACTCGCTCTACAACATCTGTAGAGTACAACCCTACCTCACACAGGAAGTGGCGCAGGACCTAATCCAGACACTTGTCAGTTCCCGTCTGGACTACTGCAACTCGCTGTTGGCTGGGCTCCCCGCTTGTGCCATCAAACCTCTGCAACTTATCCAGAACTCTGCATCCCACCTGGTTTTCAACCTTCCCAAGGTCTCCCACATCACCCGGCTCCTCTGCACACTCCACTGACTTCCAGTCGAAGCTCACATCAACCACAAGATCATGGTGCTTGCCTACGGAGCAGCAAGAGGAACTGCCTCTCCCTACCTATACTCAAACCCTACACCCCAACCCGAGCACTCCGTTCTGCCACCTCTGGTCTCTTAGCTCTCCCACCCCTACGGGAGGGCAGTTACCACTCAGCCCAGTCCAAGCTCTTCTTTGTCCTGGCACCCCAGTGGTGGAACCAGCTTACCTCTGAAGCTAGGACAACAGAGTCCCTGCCCATCTTCTGAAAGTACCTGAAACCCTACATCTTCAAAGATGTGGGGTTTTGGCCCTCCCCCCAAAACCAACAATTACACTTGACACCCCATCCCTTTCTAGTGCTGACTTTGGTGATAGCTACTTTACTGAGGAAAAGTATACTCACCGTGCCTGTGATATGTGGTTGTCCCACCCAGCTATTTTAAGATGAATGCACTGACTGTAAATCACTCTGGGTAAGAGTGTCTGCTAAATGATTCAAATGTAAACGTAAAATGTCATGTGTAACCTGGCTTGAAGTGGAGAGCTGATGTTCTCAGCTGACGGTCTACTCTCTAACACTGGGATTAAGGCTGTCAGGATTGTTCAACAGTGTAACACTAGCTTATAGTGGAAACACTAACCTCTCCTTAGCTGAGTTGCGGATGTCTAAAACCTGCTTTCTGTGACAAATGTATGCGTTTTTTATGTGACAATAGGCCTGTGTGTGCCATCAAACCTCTGCAACTTATCCAGAACTCTGCATCCCACCTGGTTTTCAACCTTCCCAAGGTCTCCCACATCACCCAAGTTAGTGGGGCATTTACACCTGGTGTTTGCACGGAAGTACAGTGTGTGCGTCAGCATGTGTGAGTGTGTATGCTTTTTTGTGTGTATGTGTGTGTGTGTGTGTGTGTGTGTGTGTGTGTGTGTGTGTGTGTGTGTGTGTGTGTGTGTGTGTGTGTGTGTGTGTGTGTGTGTGTGTGTGTGTGTGTGTGTGTGTGTGTGTGTGTGTGTGTGTTGGCATGCATGCAGAATTTTGGTATATGTCCAACCTCTCAAGTAAATCTGGAGGTAAGAGTGTTGGTCACGTACAGCAGCATAACAAGGGCATTAGCTTACAGACCACACACAGGACTGGCACCGTGCTAACCTCAGGGCTGTGTCTATCCGGATCTCTGAACACGAGGAAATCCCTTGGCTGTGTCTCAGTGTGTTTCCTTAAGACACAGAGGAGGTGTGAGGCCAGTCTGTGGCCAATGCAGCTGTCCTGAGTGAGGCAATGTGACCGAACATTGTTACCCCTCACACACACACACACACACACGCGCAAACACACACGCACCTACGCATACACACAGCCCGGCTGAGAATGTCTAGTATTTGTAAGAATGTGTATTAGATGGTATGTGTACAACAATAAGTTGGGGAAGTAGTATTTGGGACTGTACAGGGTTAATGTACCAGGTTTAGGGTAATTGTTTAGGTGTGTGAGACACAGTGAGGGTTGACATGAAACCCTGGAGATCTGTTAGTTAGTCAGCCTGACAGGTAGCATCAACAAAACATGGATGACAGCTTCACTAGGCCAGTGGGCTCTATTTCCTATTCCATGCCACTTCTTGGGCATACCTGTAAGGAAGCACACACAATAAAATACCTAGGCTATAGTTCAGTGAGAAAACGCAGTCCTACAGTGATCAGATGACCCTGGTTGGAATGTAGTTGGGTCATTTAACAAATAGACTCTAGTATATCATGGTGTAATGTAAGAACGTGTTTGCTACTGCAGTGCAGAGGTCTCTCTACAGAGGAAATGTGACCTAATAACAATTATTCATATTATATGTCACAATTGCTGTTGCCCCTGTGTCTGAGAGTCTGTGTCTGAGAGTCTGTGTCTGAGAGTCTGTGTCTGAGAGTCTGTGTCTGACAGTCTGTGTCTGAGAGTCTGTGTCTGACAGTCTGTGTCTGAGAGTCTGTGTGTGTGTGTGTGTGTGTGTGTGTGTGTGTGTGTGTGTGTGTGTGTGTGTGTGTGTGTGTGTCACCCATGTTGCCCCTGTGTCTGAGAGTCTGTGTGTGTGTGTGTCACCCATGTTGCCCCTGTGTCTGAGAGTCTGTGTGTGTGTCACCCATGTTGCTCCTGTGTCTGAGAGTGTGTGTGTGTGTGTGTGTGTGTGTGTGTGTGTGTGTGTGTGTGTGTGTGTGTGTGTGTGTGTGTGTGTGTGTGTGTGTGTGTGTGTGTGTGTGTGTGTGTGTGTCACCCATGTTGCCCCTGTTTCTGAGAGTCTGTCTGTGTGTCACCCATGTTGCCCCTGTATCTGAGAGTCTGAGTGTGTGTGTGTCACCCATGTTACCCCTGTGTCTGAGAGTCTGA